>NC_139222.1:3180760-3210957 GCF_055691185.1 Crinia signifera | reverse complement strand
TGAGACAACAAATTTCATTATATACAATCCCACATTCCCCTCACATCCCCGGTCACATCCCTGTATTATTACTATAGATATAAGTGATGTCACTGTCACCTCCCCGGTCGCCTCCCTGTATTATTACTATAGATATAAGTGATGTCACTGTCACCTCCCCGGTCACATCCCTGTATTATTACTATAGATATAAGTGATGTCACTGTCACCTCCCCGGTCACGTCCCTGTATTATTACTATAGATATAAGTGATGTCACTGTCATCTCCCCGGTCCCATCCCTGTATTATTACTATAGATATAAGTGATGTCACTGTCACCTCCTGTATTATTACTATTGATATAAGTGATGTCACTGTCATCTACCCGGTCACATCCCTGTATTATTACTATAGATATAAGTGATGTCACTGTCACCTCCCCGGTCACATCCCTGTATTATTACTATAGATATCAGTGATGTCACTGTCACCTCCCAGGTCACATCCCTGTATTATTACTATAGATATAAGTGATGTCACTGTCACCTCCCCGGTCACATCCCTGTATTATTACTATAGATATAAGTGATGTCACTGTCACCTCCCCGGTCACGTCCCTGTATTATTACTATAGATGTAAGTGATGTCACTGTGACCTCCCTGTATTATTACTATAGATATAAGTGATGTCACCTCCCCAGTCACATCCTTGTATTATTACTATAGATATCAGTGATGTCACTGTCACCTCCCAGGTCACATCCCTGTATTATTACTATAGATATAAGTGATGTCACTGTCACCTCCCCAGTCACGTCCCTGTATTATTACTATAGATATAAGTGCTGTCACTGTCACCTCCCTGTATTATTACTATAGATATAAGTGATGTCACTGTCACCTCCCTGGTCACGTCCCTGTATTATTACTATAGATATAAGTGATGTCACCGTCACCTCCCCGGTCACGTCCCTGTATTATTACTATAGATATAAGTGATGTCACCGTCACCTCCCCGGTCACGTCCCTGTATTATTACTATAGATATAAGTGATGTCACCGTCACCTCCCCGGTCACGTCCCTGTATTATTACTATAGATATAAGTGATGTCACTGTCACCTCCCCGGTCACATCCCTGTATTATTACTATAGATATAAGTGATGTCACTGTCACCTCCCCGGTCACATCCCTGTATTATTACTATAGATATAAGTGATGTCACTGTCACCTCCCCGGTCACGTCCCTGTATTATTACTATAGATGTAAGTGATGTCACTGTGACCTCCCGGTATTATTACTATAGATATAAGTGATGTCACCTCCCCAGTCACATCCTTGTATTATTACTATAGATATCAGTGATGTCACTGTCACCTCCCAGGTCACATCCCTGTATTATTACTATAGATATAAGTGCTGTCACTGTCACCTCCCTGTATTATTACTATAGATATAAGTGATGTCACTGTCACCTCCCCGGTCATGTTCCTGTATTATTGCTATAGATATAAGTGATGTCACTGTCACCTCCCCGGTCATGTCCCTGTATTATTACTATAGATATAAGTGATGTCACTGTCACCTCTCCGGTCACGTCCCTGTATTATTACTATAGATATAAGTGATGTCATTGTCACATCCCCGGTCACGTCCCTGCATTATTACTATAGATATAAGTGATGTCACTGTCACCTCCCTGGTCACATCCCTGTATTATTACTATAGATATAAGTGATGTCACTGTCACCTCCCCGGTCACGTCCCTGTATTATTACTATAGATATAAGTGATGTCACGGTCACCTCCCCGGTCATGTCCCTGTATTATTACTATAGATATAAGTGATGTCACCTCCCTGTATTATTACTACAGATATAAGTGATGTCACTGTCACCTCCCCGGTCACGTCCCTGTATTATTACTATAGATATAAGTGATGTCACTGTCACCTCCCTGTATTATTACTATAGCTATAAGTGATGTCACTGTCACCTCCTTTGTCACGTCCATGTATTATTACTATAGATATAAGTGATGACACTGTCACCTCCTCGGTCACGTTCCTGTATTATTACTATAGATATAAGTGATGTCACTGGCACCTCCCCGGTCACCTCCCTGTATTATTACTATAGATATAAGTGATGTCACTGTCACCTCCCCGGTCATGTCCCTGTATTATTACTATAGATATAAGTGATGTCACTGTCACCTCCTCGGTCACGTCCCTGTATTATTACTATAGATATAAGTGATGTCACTGTCACCTCCCCGGTCACGTCCCTGTATTATTACTATAGATATAAGTGATCTCACTGTCACCTCCCCGGTCACGTCCCTGTATTATTACTATAGATATAAGTGATGTCACTGTCAACTACCCGGTCACGTCTCTGTATTATTACTATAAATATAAGTGATGTCACTGTCACCTCCCCGTATAATTACTATAAATATAAGTGATGTCATTGTCACATCCCCGGTCACGTCCCTGCATTATTACTATAGATATAAGTGATGTCACTGTCACCTCCCCGGTCACATCCCTGTATTATTACTATTACATCCCTGTATTATTACTATAGATATAAGTGCTGTCACTGTCACCTCCCTGTATTATTACTATAGATATAAGTGATGTCACTGTCACCTCCCCGGTCATGTTCCTGTATTATTGCTATAGATATAAGTGATGTCACTGTCACCTCCCCGGTCATGTCCCTGTATTATTACTATAGATATAAGTGATGTCACTGTCACCTCTCCGGTCACGTCCCTGTATTATTACTATAGATATAAGTGATGTCATTGTCACATCCCCGGTCACGTCCCTGCATTATTACTATAGATATAAGTGATGTCACTGTCACCTCCCTGGTCACATCCCTGTATTATTACTATAGATATAAGTGATGTCACTGTCACCTCCCCGGTCACGTCCCTGTATTATTACTATAGATATAAGTGATGTCACGGTCACCTCCCCGGTCATGTCCCTGTATTATTACTATAGATATAAGTGATGTCACTGTCACCTCCCTGTATTATTACTACAGATATAAGTGATGTCACTGTCACCTCCCCGGTCACGTCCCTGTATTATTACTATAGATATAAGTGATGTCACTGTCACCTCCCTGTATTATTACTATAGCTATAAGTGATGTCACTGTCACCTCCTTTGTCACGTCCATGTATTATTACTATAGATATAAGTGATGACACTGTCACCTCCTCGGTCACGTTCCTGTATTATTACTATAGATATAAGTGATGTCACTGGCACCTCCCCGGTCACCTCCCTGTATTATTACTATAGATATAAGTGATGTCACTGTCACCTCCCCGGTCATGTCCCTGTATTATTACTATAGATATAAGTGATGTCACTGTCACCTCCTCGGTCACGTCCCTGTATTATTACTATAGATATAAGTGATGTCACTGTCACCTCCCCGGTCACGTCCCTGTATTATTACTATAGATATAAGTGATCTCACTGTCACCTCCCCGGTCACGTCCCTGTATTATTACTATAGATATAAGTGATGTCACTGTCAACTACCCGGTCACGTCTCTGTATTATTACTATAAATATAAGTGATGTCACTGTCACCTCCCCGTATAATTACTATAAATATAAGTGATGTCATTGTCACATCCCGGTCACGTCCCTGCATTATTACTATAGATATAAGTGATGTCACTGTCACCTCCCCGGTCACATCCCTGTATTATTACTATAGATAGAAGTGATGTCACTGTCACGTCCCTGTATTATTACTATAGATATAAGTGATGTCACTGTCACCTCCCCGGTCACGTCCCTGTATTATTACTATAGATATAAGTGATGTCACAGTCACCTCCCCGGTCAGCAGGTAGATGATCTCCAGGGTGATAGTTATTATCCTCTCAGTCCTGGGACTCCTGTCCGTGTCCATCCTCAGGGAATCAGTGAGAATACAGAACGTGTGACGTGTAATAAAGACTCTGGTTCCTCACAGCTGGAGCGCCTAGGAATAAATATAATACATATAACACGTCACAGAGAGCACATGTAACACAGATTTGTAACACGGAGTCACCAGTAAGACGCACTGTATAATAACAACAAAAAAAGGACACTACAGGCTGCTCCCCCGGTATAATAATGAGAATATAGGACACCACAGGCTGCTTCCCCCTGTATAATGGAGAGTACAGGACACCACAGGCTGCTCCTCCTGTATAATAATATCAGGACACCACAAGGTGCTCCCCCTGTATAATAATAACAGGACACCACAGGCTGCTCCTCCTGTATAATAATAACAACAGGATACCACAGGCTGCTTCCCCCTGTATAATAATATAGGACACCATAGGCTGCTCCCCCTGTACATTAATAACAGGACACCACAGGCTGCTCCGCCTGTATAATAATAATGAGAATACAGGACACCACAGGCTGCTCCTCCTGTATATTATCAGGACACCACAGGCTGCTCCGCCTGTATAATAATAACAGGACACCACGGGCTGCTCCTTCTGTATAATAATAACAGGACACCACAGGCTGCTTTGCCCTGTATAATAATGAGAGTACAGTACACCACAGGTTGCTCCTCCTGTATAATAATATCAGGACACCACAGGCTTCTCCTCCTGTATAATAATAACAGGAAACCACAGGCTGCTCCCCCTGTATAATAATGAGAATAAAAGGACACAACAGGCTGCTCCTCCTGTATAATAATAACAGGACACCACAGGCTGCTCCCACTGTATAATAATGAGAATACAGGACACCACAGTCTGCTCCCCTGTATAAATAATAATAACAGGACACCGCAGCCTGCTCCCCCTGTATAATAATAACATTACACTACAGGCTGCTTCCCTTGTATAATAATTAGAATACAGGACACCACAGGCTGCTCCTCCTGTATAATAATCACAGGACACCACAGGCTGCTCCCCCTGTATAATAATGAGAATACAGGACACCACAGGCTGCTCCCCCTGTATAATAACATTACACTACAGGCTGCTCCCCTAGTATAATGAGAATACAGGACACCACAGGCTGCTCCTCCTGTATAATAATATCAGGACACCACAGGCTGCTCCCCCTGTATAATAATGACAATATAGGACACTACAGGCTGCTCCCCCTGTATAATAATAATAGGACACCACCGGCTGCTACTCCTGTATAGTAATATCCGGACACCACAGGCTACTCCCCCTGTACAATAATATTAATAATAACAGGACACCACAGGCTGCTCCCCCTGTATAATAATAATAACAACAGGACACCACAGGCTGCTCCCCCTGTACAATAATATTAATAATAACAGGACACCACAGGCTGCTCCCCCTGTATAATAATAATAACAGGAAACCACAGGCTGCTCCCCCTGTATAATATTAATAACATGACACCATAGGCTGCTCCCCCTGTATAATAATGACAATACAGGCTGCTCCCCCTGTATAATAATATGACACCACAGGCTGCTCCTCCTGTATAGTAATATCCGGACACCACAGGCTGCTCCTCCTGTATAATAATAATAACAACAGTACACCACAGGCTGCTTCCCCCTGTATAATAATGACAATACAGGCTGCTCCCCCTGTATAATAATATGACACCACAGGCTGCACTCCCTGTATAATAATATTACACTACAGGCTGCTCACCTTGTATAATAAGGAGAATACAGGCCACCACAGGCTGCTCCCCCTGTATAAGAACAGGACACCACAGGCTGCTCCCCCTGTATAATAATATTACACTACAGGCTGCTCCCCTTGTATAATAATGAGAATACAGGACACCACAGGCTGCTTCTCCTGTATAATAATAATAACAGGACACCACAGGCTGCTCCCCCCGTATAATAATAACAGGACACCACAGGCTGCTCCCCCTGTATAATAATAACCACAGGCTACTCCCCCTGTACAATAATAATAACAGGACACCACAGGCTGCTCCCCCTGTATAATAATAACATTACACTACAGGCTGCTCCCGTTGTATAATAATGAGAATACAGGACACCACAGGCTGCTCCTCCTGTATAATATCAGGACACCACAGGCTGCTCCCCCTGTATAATAATGACAATATAGGACACAACAGGCTGCTCCCCCTGTATAATAATAACAGGACACCACAGGCTGCTCCCCTGTATGATAATAATAACAGGACAACACAGGCTACTCCCCCTGTACAATAATATTAATAATTACAGGACACCACAGGCTGCACTCCCTGTATAATAATAACAGGACACCACAGGCTGCACTCCCTGTATAATAATATTACACTACAGGCTGCTCCTCCTGTATAATAATGAGAATACAGGCCACCACAGGCTGCTCCCCCTGTATAAGAATAACAGGAAACCACAGGCTGCTCCTCCTGTATAATAACAGGACGCCACAGGCTGCGCTCCCTGTATCATAATGACAATACAGGACACTACAGGCCGCTCCCACTGTATTATAACATTAATAGTATCATTACCTGCTGCCAGACACATCAATGGCCGCTCTCTGCTCCTGCTGCATTATGGGAGTGATAGATGAGGGCGGGGCTGGCCCAGCACTGACGTCACTGCAAGCAGCTGCTTCTGCCGGACTGGTCTATTTTACAGACGGTGGGGCTGTGGCTTTGGTGCATGAGGGGATGAGCTTATGCCAATCACACCCTGCTTCCGCCTTGTGCGTTCCACCAACTTCCGGGCTGTGCGGTCCACTTACAGGAAGCGAGTTGCTATCGACTGCTGCAGCCGCAGAGTGAACTTCGGGATCAGGTAATGTCGTCTGTACAGGAGGAGCAGCCTGTGGTGACCTGTTAATACTATACAGGGGGAGCAGCCTGTGGTGTCCTGTTATTATTATACAGGAGGAGCAGCCTGGGGTGTCCTGTTATTATTATACAGGGGGAGCAGCCTGTGGTGTCCTGTTATTATTATACAGGGGGAGCAGCCTGTGGTGTCCTGTTATTATTATACAGGGGGAGCATCCTGTGGTGTCATGTTATTATTATACAGGGGGAGCAGCCTGTGGTGTCCTGTTATTATTATACAGGAGGAGCAGCCTGTGGTGTCCTGTTATTATTATACAGGGGGAGCAGCCTGTGGTGTCCTGTTATTATTATACAGGGGGAGCAGCCTGTGGTGTCCTGTTATTATTATACAGGAGGAGCAGCCTGTGGTGACCTGTTAATATTATACAGGGGGAGCAGCCTGTGGTGTCCTGTTATTATTATACAGGGGGAGCAGCCTGTGGTGTCCTGTTATTATTATACAGGAGGAGCAGCCTGTGGTGACCTGTTATTATTATACAGGGGGAGCAGCCTGTGGTGTCCTGTTATTATTATACAGGGGGAGCAGCCTGTGGTGTCCTGTTATCATTATACAAGGGGAGCAGCCTGTGGTGTCCTGTTATCATTATACAAGGGGAGCAGCCTGTGGTGACCTGTTAATATTATACAGGGGGAGCAGCCTGTGGTGTCCTGTTATTATTATACAGGAGGAGCAGCCTGTGGTGTCCTGTTATTAATATACAGGGGGAGCAGCCTGTGGTGTCCTGTTATTATTATACAGGAGGAGCAGCCTGTGGTGTCCTGTTATTATTATTCTACAGGAGGAGCAGCCTGTGGTGTCCTGTTATTAATATACAGGGGAAGCAGCCTGTGGTGTCCTGTTATTATTATACAGGAGGAGCAGCCTGTGGTGTCCGGTTATTATTATACAGGAGTAGCAGCCTGTGGTGTCCTGTTATTATTATTATACAGGAGGAGCAGTCTGTGGTGACCTGTTAATATTATACAGGGGGAGCAGCCTGTGGTGTCCTGTTATTATTATACAGGGGGAGCAGCCTGTGGTGTCCTGTTATTATTATACAGGGGGAGCAGCCTGTGGTGTCCTGTTATCATTATACAGGGGGAGCAGCCTGTGGTGAACTGTTAATATTATACAGGGGGAGCAGCCCGTGGTGTCCTGTTATTATTATACAGGAGGAGCAGCCCGTGGTGTCCTGTTATTATTATACAGGGGGAGCAGCCTGTGGTGTCCTGTTATTATTATTATACAGGAGGAGCAGCCTGTGGTGTCATGTTATTATTATACAGGGGAAGCAGCCTGTGGTGTCCTGTTATTATTATACAGGGAGAGCAGCCTGTGGTGACCTGTTAATATTATACAGGGGGAGCAGCCTGTGGTGTCCTGTTATTATTATACAGGAGGAGCAGCCTGTGGTGTCCTGTTATTATTATACAGGAGGAGCAGCATGTGGTGTCCTGTTATTATTATACAGGGGGAGCAGCCTGTGGTGTCCTGTTATTATTATACAGAAGAAGCAGCCTGTGGTGTCCTGTTATTATTATTATACAGGAGGAGCAGCCTGTGGTGTCCTGTTATTATTATACAGGGGAAGCAGCCTGTGGTGTCCTGTTATTATTATACAGGGAGAGCAGCCTGTGGTGACCTGTTAATATTATACAGGGGGAGCAGCCTGTGGTGTCCTGTTATTATTATACAGGTGGAGCAGCCCGTAGTGTCCTGTTATTATTATACAGGGGGAGCAGCTATTATTATACAGGGGGAGCAGCCTGTGGTGTCCTGGTATTATTATTATTATACAGGGGGAGTAGCCTGTGGTGTCCTGTTATTATTATTATACAGGGGGAGCAGCCTGTGGTGTCCTGTTATTATTATACAGGGGGAGCAGCCTGTGGTGTCCTGTTATTATTATTACAGAGAGGGAGCAGCCTGTGGTGTCCTATTATTATTATTATTATTATTATTATTATTGGTACTCTTTACCTAGCACGGCGCCCGCGATTACAATCGCGGGCGTCGGGGGTAAAAAATCGCGGGCATCGCGGGTAAATCAAAAACGGGTGCGACGCGATGCCCGCGATGCCCGCGATTTTCCCATAGGGATCAATGTTAAAAGTCAGATTGGTCGCGATTTTAGCGTTAATTGGCTCAATGCCCGCGATTTTTACATAGGAAACAATGTTAAATGGGCCACAGAGCCCTAATAGTCCCCCTGAAGTGTGAAATGGCCCCCACAATTTTTAACGCCACCCCACGATCAACGTGAACCCGAAGCGTGGCGAGCGGCGGCGGTACGCGTCCTCCGACCTTTTCATACCCCCACTATCCACGTCGGCGTGGAGTTGAGAATAGAATAGTGTGGCGAGCGCAGCGAGCCACCGAGCCCGAAGCGTGGCGAGCGCAGCGAGCCCCGCGAGGGGACCCGGATACCTTCACAGTTATACGCGTCCCCTCACGGGCTTCACAGGTGTCCGTGGCGACGCGGACACCTGTGAAGCCCGCGAGGGGACGCGTTTACCTGTGAAGGTATCCGCGTCCCCTCGCGTGGCTCGCTGCGCTCGCCACGCTTCGGGCTCGGTGGCTTGCTGCGCTCGCCACACTATTCTATTCTCAACTCCACGCCGACGTGGATAGTGGGGGTATGAAAAGGTCGGAGGACGCGTACCGCCGCCCCTCGCGGGCTCGCTGCGCTCGCCACGCTTCGGGTTCACGTTGATCGTGGGGTGGCGTTAAAAATTGTGGGGGCCATTTCACACTTCAGGGGGACTATTAGGGCTCTGTGGCCCATTTAACATTGATTCCTATGTAAAAATCGCGACCAATCTGACTTTTAACACTAAAATCGCGACCAATCTGATTTTTAACATTGGTCCCTATGGGAAATCGCGGGCATTGCATCGCACCCGTTTTTTAGTGCATGCGATGGTCGCGATGGTCGCGATGGGCGCCGTGCTAGGTAAAGAGTACCTTATTATTATTATTATACAGGGGGAGCAGCCTGTGGTGTCCTGTTATTATACAGGTGGAGGAGCCTGTGGTGTACTGTTAATATTATACAGGGGGAGCAGCCTGTCGTGTTCTGTTATTATTAATATTATACAGGGTTAGCAGCCTGTGGTGTCCTGTTGTTATTATTATAAAGGGGGAGCAGCCTGTAGTGTCCTGTTATTATTATTATTATACAGGATGAGCAGCCTGTGTTGACCTGTTATTAATATTATTATTCTACAGGGGGAGCAGCCTGTGGTGTCCTGTTATTATTATACAGGGAGAGCGGCCTGTGGTGTCCTGTTATTATTATATAGGAGGAGCAGCCTGTGGTATCCTGTTCTAATTACTGGTACTTATGTAATATCTGGGCGCCCGGATAGTGATAGTTGATAGTGACATCACTTATATCTATAGTAAAAATACAGGGACGTAACTGGGGAGGTGACATCACTTATATCTATAGTACTAATAATACAGGGACATGACTGGGGAGGTGACAGTGACATCACTTATATCTATAGTAATAATACAGGGATGTGACCGGGGAGGTGACAGTGACATCACTTATATCTATAGTAATAATACAGGGGCGTGACCGGAGAGGTGACAGTGACATCACTTACAGTATATCTATAGTAATAATACAGGGATGTGACCGGGGAGGTGACAGTGACATCACTTATATCTGTAGTAATAATACAGGGGCGTGACTGGGGAGGTGACATCACTTATATCTATAGTAATAATACAGGGACGTGACTGGGGAGGTGACATCACTTATATCTATAGTAATAATACAGGGACGTGACTGGGGAGGTGACATCACTTACATCTATAGTAATAATAATACAGGGACGTGACTGGGGAGGTGACAGTGACATCACTTATATCTATAGTAATAATACAGGGACGTGACTGGGGAGGTGACATCACTTATATCTATAGTAATAATACAGGGACGTGACTGGGGAGGTGACAGTGACATCACTTATATCTATAGTAATAATACAGGGATGTGACTGGGGAGGTGACAGTGACATCACTTATATCTATAGTAATAATACAGGGACGTGACCGGGGAGGTGACAGTGACATCACTTATATCTATAGTAATAATACAGGGACGTGACCGGGGAGGTGACAGTGACATCACTTATATCTATAGTAATAACACAGGGATAGGAGAGATGACTGCTGGGAATGGAACGTTATACAGTAACACTGGGGGATGTGACTGGAGAGGTGACTGCTGGGAATGGGACGTTATACAGTAACACTGGGGGATGTGACCGGAGAGGTGACTGCTGGGAATGGGACGTTATACAGTAACACTGGGGGATGTAACCGGAGAGGTGACTGCTGGGAATGGGACGTTATACAGTAACACCGGGGGATGTGACTGGAGAGGTGACTGCTGGGAATGGGACATTATACAGTAACACCGGGGATGTGACCGGAGAGGTGACTGATGGGAATGGGACATATACAGTAACACCGGGGGATGTGACCGGAGAGGTGACTGCTGGGAATGGGACGTTATACAGTACTACCTGGGGATGTGACCGGAGAGGTGACCGCTGGGGATGTGACCGGAGAGGTGACCGCTGGGAATGTGACATTATACAGTAACATTCGGGGATGTCACCGGAGAGGTGTCTGCTGGGAATGGGACGTTATACAGTAATACCTGGGGATGTGACCGGAGAGGTGACTGCTGGGAATGGGACGTTATACAGTAACACCGGGGGATGTGACTGGAGAGGTGACTGCTGGGAATGGGAAGTTATACAGTAACACCGGGGATGTGACCGGAGAGGTGACTGCTGGGAATGGGAAGTTATACAGTAACATCGGGGGATGTGACCGGAGAGGGGACTGCTGGGAATGGGACGTTATACAGTAACCCCGGGGGATGTGACCGGAGAGGTGACTGCTGGGAATGGGACGTTATACAGTAACAACGGGGGATGTGTCTGGGTGATGACTGTTTCATTGTGTGTGTCAGGTGCCTATAAGGTGCCAGGATGTCACTGTCTATCTCTCCATGCAGAAGGGGGAGTATATAGAGGAACACAGGGGTCTGTACAAGGACGTGATGATGGAGAATCAACGGCCCCTCACATCAATGGGTAAGAGGAGATATTTATTGTACAGGGGAGAACAGTTATGGGGATCCCCTATATACACCCAGCATGTGATAATCACATATATACAATGTCCTCAGTCACTGTGTGTCTCCTACAGATGGGCCCAGTAACAGGAATACCCCAGAGAGATGTCCCCGTCCTCTGTATTCCCAGGATAATCACATATATACAATGTCCTCAGTCACTGCGTGTCTCCTACAGATGGGCCCAGTAACAGGAATACCCCAGAGAGATGTCCCCGTCCTCTGTATTCCCAGGATAATCACATATATACAATGTCCTCAGTCACTGCGTGTCTCCTACAGATGGGCCCAGTAACAGGAATACCCCAGAGAGATGTCCCCGTCCTCTGTATTCCCAGGATAATCACATATATACCATGTCCTCAGTCACTGCGTGTCTCCTACAGATGGGCCAGTAACAGGGATACCCCAGAGAGATGTCCCCGTCCTCTGTATTCCCAGGATAATCACATATATACAATGTCCTCAGTCACTGTGTGTCTGCTACAGATGGGCCAGTAACAGGAATACCCCAGAGAGATGTCCCCGTCCTCTGTATTCCCAGGATAATCACATATATACCATGTCCTCAGTCACTGTGTGTCTCCTACAGATGGGCCCAGTAACAGGAATACCCCAGAGAGATGTCCCCGTCCTCTGTATTCCCAGGATAATCACATATATACAATGTCCTCAGTCACTGCGTGTCTCCTACAGATGGGCCCAGTAACAGAGATACCCCAGAGAGATGTCCCCGTCCTCTGTATTCCCAGGATAATCACATATATACCATGTCCTCAGTCACTGTGTGTCTCCTACAGATGGGCCAGTAACAGGAATACCCCAGAGAGATGTCGCCGTCCTCTGTATTCCCAGGATAATCACATATATACAATGTACTCAGTCACTGCGTGTCTCCTACAGATGGGCCCAGTAACAGGAATACCCCAGAGAGATGTCCCCATACTCTGTATTCCCAGGATTGTACAGAGGAGAATCACAGGACCCCACAGGAGGATCAGGTAGGTGGGATTCAGCATTTCACAAATATACCACAGTGACTGTCACTATATGGTCTGTACAGGAGCTGTGTGTCTTATACACTGATATTCTGTTGTCTATTTTATTGTCTTAAATTAGGGTGAATACATGACTGTTATCAAGATAGAAGAAACGTATGTGACTGATATGAAGGCAGAAGATACAGAGGGAGAAGAAGAGACGTATGTGACTGATATGAAGGCAGAAGATACAGAGGGAGAAGAAGAGACGTATGTGACTGATATGAAGGCAGAAGATACAGAGGGAGAAGAAGAGACATATGTAATGGGTGATCAGCAGTTTAAGGAGAAGGAAATCCCTACAGATATCAGTACAGGTGCAAAAATCTCCCCCTTACATCATGTCACTGTGTGTTACCAGCCCAGATATCTGACCAGTCTCCTCCCCGCACTCTCTGGTGTATCTCATACATTAGGAGCCTTCAGCCCCTATTATACTCCTGCTCTCCCCCTCACATCATGTCACTGTGTGTTACCAGCCCAGAGATCTGACCAGTCTCCTCCTCGCACTCTCTGGTGTATCTCATGCATCAGGAGCCATCAGCCCCTATTATACTCCTGCTCTCCCCCTCACATCATGTCACTGTGCGTTACCAGCCCAGAGATCTGACCAGTCTCCTCCCCGCACTCTCTGGTGTATCTCATACATCAGGAGCCTTCAGCCCCTATTATACTCCTGCTCTGCCCCTCACATCATGTCACTGTGTGTTACCAGCCCAGAGATCTGACCAGTCTCCTCCCCGCACTCTCTGGTGCATATCATACATCAGGAGCCATCAGCCCCTATTATACTCCTGCTCTCCCCCTCACATCATGTCACTGTGTGTTACCAGCCCAGAGATCTGACCAGTCTCCTCCCCGCACTCTCTGGTGTATCTCATACATCAGGAGCCATCAGCCCCTATTATACTCCTGCTCTCCCCCTTACATCATGTCACTGTGTGTTACCAGCCCAGAGATCTGACCAGTCTCCTCCCCACACTCTCTGGTGTATCTCATACATCAGCAGCCATCAGCCCCTATTATACTCCTGCTCTCCCTCACATCATGTCACTGTTACCAGCCCAGAGATCTGACCAGTCTCCTTCCCGCACTCTCTGGTGTATCTCATACATCAGGTGCCATCAGCCCCTATTATACTCCTGCTCTCCCTCACATCATGTCACTGTTACCAGCCCAGAGATCTGACCAGTCTCCTCCCCGCACTCTCTGGTGTATCTCATACATCAGGAGCCATCAGCCCCTATTATACTCCTGCTCTCCCCCTCACATCATGTCACTGTGTGTTACCAGCCCAGAGATCTGACCAGTCTCCTCCCCGCACTCTCTGGTGTATCTCATACATCAGGAGCCACCAGCCCCTATTATACTCCTGCTCTCCCCCTCACATCATGTCACTGTGTGTTACCAGCCCAGAGATCTGACCAGTCTCCTCCCGCACTTTCTGGTGTATCTCATACATCAGGTGCCATCAGCCCCTATTATACTCCTGCTCTTCCTCACATCATGTCACTGTTACCAGCCCAGAGATCTGACCTGTCTCCTTCCCGCACTCTCTGGTGTATCTCATACATCAGGTGCCATCAGCCCCTATTATACTCCTGCTCTCCCCTCACATCATGTTACTGTTACCAGCCCAGAGATCTGACCAGTCTCCTTCCCGCACTCTCTGGTGTATCTCATACATCAGGTGCCGTCAGCCCCTATTATACTCCTGCTCTCCCCTCACATCATGTTACTGTGTTACCAGCCCAGAGATCTGACCAGTCTCCTCCCCGCACTCTCTGGTGTATCTCATACATCAGCAGCCATCAGCCCCTATTATACTCCTGCTCTCCCCCTCACATCATGTCACTGTGTGTTACCAGCCCAGAGATCTGACCAGTCTCCTTCCCGCACTCTCTGGTGTATCTCATACATCAGGAGCCATCAGCCCCTATTATACTCCTGCTCTCCCCCTCACATCATGTCACTGTGTGTTACCAGCCCAGAGATCTGACCAGTCTCCTCCCCGCACTCTCTGGTGTATCTCATACATCAGAAACCATCAGCCCCTATTATACTCCTGCTCTCCCCCTCACATCATGTCACTGTGTGTTACCAGCCCAGAGATCTGACCAGTCTCCTCTCCGCACTCTCTGGTGTATCTCATACATCAGGAGCCATCAGCCCCTATTATACTCCTGCTCTTCCCCCTCACATCATGTCACTGTGTGTTACCAGCCCAGAGATCTGACCAGTCTCCTCCCCGCACTCTCTGGTGTGTCTCATACATCAGGTGCCATCAGCCCCTATTATACTCCTGCTCTCCCCTCACATCATGTCACTGTGTGTTACCAGCCCAGAGATCTGACCAGTCTCCTCCCCGCACTCTCTGGTGTATCTCATACATCAGGAGCCATCAGCCCCTATTATACTCCTGCTCTCCCCCTCACATCATGTCACTGTGTGTTACCAGCCCAGAGATCTGACCAGTCTCCTCCCCACACTCTCTGGTGTATCTCATACATCAGCAGCCATCAGC
The DNA here is from genome assembly GCF_055691185.1 of Crinia signifera. Taxonomy (NCBI): domain Eukaryota; kingdom Metazoa; phylum Chordata; class Amphibia; order Anura; family Myobatrachidae; genus Crinia; species Crinia signifera. Next base: position 3,195,403 of record NC_139222.1, on the reverse strand, counting down.
CCCTATTATACTCCTGCTCTCCCCCTCACATCATGTCACTGTGTGTTACCAGCCCAGAGATCTGACCAGTCTCCTCCCCGCACTCTCTGGTGTATCTCATACATCAGGAGTCATCATCCCCTATTATACTCCTGCTCTCCCCCTCACATCATGTCACTGTGTGTTACCAGCCCAGAGATCTGACCAGTCTCCTCCCTGCACTCTCTGGTGTATCTCATACATCAGGAGCCTTCAGCCCCTATTATACTCCTGCTGTCCTCCTCACATCATGTCACTGTGTGTTACCAACCCAGAGATCTGACCAGTCTCCTCCCCGCACTCTCTGGTGTATCTCATGCATCAGGATCCATCAGCCCCTATTATACTTCTGCTCTTCCCCCTCACATCATGTCACTGTGTGTTACCAGCCCAGAGATCTGACCAGTCTCCTCTCCGCACTCTCTGGTGTATCTCATACATCAGCAGCCATCAGCCCCTATTATACTCCTGCTTTCCCCCTCACATCATGTCACTGTGTGTTACCAGCCCAGGGATCTGACCAGTGTCCTCCCCGCACTCTCTGGTGTATCTCATACATCAGGAGCCATCAGCCCCTATTATACTCCTGCTCTCATCATGTCACTGTGTGTTACCAGCCCAGAGATCTGACCAGTCTCCTCCCCGCACTCCCTAGTGTATCTCATACATCAGGAGCCATCTGCCCCTATTATACTCTTGCTCTCCCCCTCACATCATGTCACTGTGTGTTACCAGCCCAGAGATCTGACCGGTCTCCTCCCCGCACTCTCTGGTGTATCTCATACATCAGGAGTCATCATCCCCTATTATACTCCTGCTCTCCCCCTCACATCATGTCACTGTGTGTTACCAGCCCAGAGATCTGACCAGTCTCCTCCCTGCACTCTGGTGTATCTCTTACATCAGGTACCATCAGCCCCTATTATACTCCTGCTCTCCCCCTCACATCATGTCACTGTGCGTTACCAGCCCAGAGATCTGACCAGTCTCCTCCCCGCACTCTCTGGTGTATCTCATACATCAGGAGCCATCAGCCCCTATTATACTCCTGCTCTCATCATGTCACTGTGTGTTACCAGCCCAGAGATCTGACCAGTCTCCTCCCCGCACTCCCTAGTGTATCTCATACATCAGGAGCCATCTGCCCCTATTATACTCTTGCTCTCCCCCTCACATCATGTCACTGTGTGTTACCAGCCCAGAGATCTGACCGGTCTCCTCCCCGCACTCTCTGGTGTATCTCATACATCAGGAGTCATCATCCCCTATTATACTCCTGCTCTCCCCCTCACATCATGTCACTGTGTGTTACCAGCCCAGAGATCTGACCAGTCTCCTCCCCGCACTCTCTGGTGTATCTCATACATCAGGAGCCATCAGCCCCTATTATACTACTGCTCTCCCCCTCACATCATGTCACTGTGGCCCTTATTCTGATCGGTTCGGAAACGGCCGCATGCGGCCGTTCCGCCGATGTTTTCGCTCTGCGCATGTGCAGAGGGCACTCTGCGCATGTGCAGGCGAAATCGCCGCACACTTTTTTTGACCGCCGCAAAGGGGGCGGATAGGGGCGTGAGGGGCTACTTAGCCTCATTTCCCTATGCATATGCCCCGCGTTTCATGGGCGTTCCCATGCAAACGCGGGGCGTATGCATGGTAATGAGGCCATGACGCGCGTGTAGGGGGCGGGCAGCTGACATCGCCGGATGTCAGCTGCCCGCCCCAATACAAGATTTCACACGGACAAGTGTCCGTGTGGTCTTGTGTTGCGGGACCTGGTGGAGCGTGCGGCCCTGCATTCGATGTTCGGCGACCATCGAATGCAGGGGCTGCTCCCAAGGTGGAGGAGGCGTATCCCCGTCCACTTTCATACGGATCGCCACATATCCGCGTACGGACGGAGGTGGCGATCTGTACGCAAGGCGGGGATTCGTCTGTGCGGTCGGAGCCGCATATGCGGCTCCGGCCGCACCGATCAGAATAAGGGCCTGTGTGTTACCAGCCCAGAGATCTGACCAGTCTCCTCCCTGCACTCTCTGGTGTATCTCATACATCAGGAGCCTTCAGCCCCTATTATACTCCTGCTCTCCCTCACATCATGTCACTGTTACCAGCCCAGAGATCTGACCAGTCTCCTTCCCGCACTCTCTGGTGTATCTCATACATCAGCAGCCATCAGCCCCTATTATACTCCTGCTCTCCCCTCACATCATGTCACTGTGTGTTACCAGCCCAGAGAACTGGTCAGTTTCCTTTTCAAACTCTTATGTGGTGTACACACCAGGACGACCTGCTCATGATGCACATTGTGAGCAGGTCGTCAGTGTCTCGTCCGACCTGCTCACGATGACGCGGAGCGCACGACCTGCACCGTGAGCGGTACCCATCTGATGGCGACCCGGTGTATGGTAGTTTCCAGATCCTACCTGCTGCAGATAAGATTTGAATAACGACCTACCGACCCGCGGGGCCGCGCATACGATCAGAATCGGAACAGGACAGAAAAGGGCCCAAACACCACACAATCTACATCCAATCGGTCTGAATTGGATCTAGATTGATGGGATCGGGCCCTAGTCGTCCTGGTGTGTACCCAGCATTAGACATGGTCCTCAGCACCCCAGCAGGAGATCGGTAGCCACAACGGTTATATAACCTATTTTGTTAAAGCCATTTGAAGAGAGGGAGGGGACCATGGATCTGTGGCAATTGTTATATTAGTTACCTTAGGCACTATGGCCACCATATAATCCCAGTTGGCTTTGAACTTTGTGCATGACCATCGGATATGTGTAAAGCTGCTTGTCTCTCCACAACTTCTCCAGCATAGTGGAGTTAGAGAACAAATTAGATTTAGTAGAATGATTTCCAGAGAATACTGCATGTTCTAGGTTTAGTAGGCTGAGTTCCGGAGAAGGCCGCACGTTCTATATTAAGTAGACTGATTTCCAGGGAAGACAGCATGTTCTAGATTTAGTAGACTGATATCCGGGGAAGACAGCATGTTCTAGATTTAGTACAATGGTTTCCGGGGAAGACAGCACGTTCTAGATTTAGTCGACTGATTTCCAGGGAAGACAGCACATTCTAGATTTAGTAGACTGATTTCCAGGGAAGACAGCACCTTCTAGATTTAGTAGACTGATTTCCAGGGAAGACAGCACGTTCTACATTTAGTAGACTGATTTCCAGGGAAGACAGCACATTCTAGATTTAGTCGACTGATTTCCAGGGAAGACAGCACGTTGTAGATTTAGTCAACTGATTTCCAGGGAAGACAGCACGTTCTAGATTTAGTCGACTGATTTCCAGGGAAGACAGCACGTTCTAGATTTAGTCGACTGATTTCCAGGGAAGACAGCACATTCTAGATTTAGTCGACTGATTTCCAGGGAAGACAGCACATTCTAGATTTAGTAGACTGATTTCCAGGGAAAACAGCAAGTTCTAGATTTAGTAGAGTGATTTCCAGGGAAGACAGCACATTCTAGATTTAGTAGACTGATTTCCAGGGAAGACAGCACGTTCTAGATTTAGTCAACTGATTTCCAGGGAAGACAGCACGTTCTAGATTTAGTCGACTGATTTCCAGGGAAGACAGCACATTCTAGATTTAGTCGACTGATTTCCAGGGAAAACAGCAAGTTCTAGATTTAGTAGAGTGATTTCCAGGGAAGACAGCACATTCTAGATTTAGTAGACTGATTTCCAGGGAAGACAGCAAGTTCTAGATTTAGTAGACTGATTTCCAGGGAAGACAGAACATTCTAGATTTAGTAGACTGATTTCCAGGGAAGACAGCACGTTGTAGATTTAGTCAACTGATTTCCAGGGAAGACAGCACGTTCTAGATTTAGTCGACTGATTTCCAGGGAAGACAGCACATTCTAGATTTAGTCGACTGATTTCCAGGGAAGACAGCACATTCTAGATTTAGTCAACTGATTTCCAGGGAAGACAGCACATTCTAGATTTAGTCGACTGATTTCCAGGGAAGACAGCACATTCTAGATTTAGTAGACTGATTTCCAGGAAAGACAGCACGTTCTAGATTTAGTACAATGGTTTCCGGGGAAGACAGCATGTTCCAGATTTAGTAGACTGATTTCCAGAGAAGACAGCAAGTTCTAGATTTAGTAGACTGATTTCCAGGGAAGACAGCAAGTTCTAGATTTAGTAGACTGATTTCCAGGGAAGACAGCACATTCTAGATTTAGTAGACTGATTTCCAGGGAAGACAGCAAGTTCTAGATTTAGTAGACTGATTTCCAGGGAAGACAGCACATTCTAGATTTAGTAGACTGATTTCCAGGGAAGACAGCACGTTCTAGATTTAGTAGACTGATTTCCAGGGAAGGCCGCACGTTCTAGATTTAGTACAATGGTTTCCGGGGAAGACAGCACGTTCTAGATTTAGTAGACTGATTTCCAGGGAAAACAGCAAGTTCTAGATTTAGTAGAGTGATTTCCAGGGAAGACAGCACATTCTAGATTTAGTAGACTGATTTCCAGGGAAGACAGCACGTTCTAGATTTAGTCAACTGATTTCCAGGGAAGACAGCACGTTCTAGATTTAGTCGACTGATTTCCAGGGAAGACAGCACATTCTAGATTTAGTCGACTGATTTCCAGGGAAGACAGCACGTTCTAGATTTAGTCGACTGATTTCCAGGGAAGACAGCACGTTCTAGATTTAGTAGACTGATTTCCAGGGAAAACAGCAAGTTCTAGATTTAGTAGAGTGATTTCCAGGGAAGACAGCACATTCTAGATTTAGTAGACTGATTTCCAGGGAAGACAGCAAGTTCTAGATTTAGTAGACTGATTTCCAGGGAAGACAGAACATTCTAGATTTAGTAGACTGATTTCCAGGGAAGACAGCACGTTGTAGATTTAGTCAACTGATTTCCAGGGAAGACAGCACGTTCTAGATTTAGTCGACTGATTTCCAGGGAAGACAGCACATTCTAGATTTAGTCGACTGATTTCCAGGGAAGACAGCACATTCTAGATTTAGTCGACTGATTTCCAGGAAAGACAGCACGTTCTAGATTTAGTACAATGGTTTCCGGGGAAGACAGCACATTCTAGATTTAGTAGACTGATTTCCGGGGAAGACAGCATGTTCCAGATTTAGTAGACTGATTTCCAGAGAAGACAGCAAGTTCTAGATTTAGTAGACTGATTTCCAGGGAAGACAGCAAGTTCTAGATTTAGTAGACTGATTTCCAGGGAAGACAGCACATTCTAGATTTAGTAGACTGATTTCCAGGGAAGACAGCAAGTTCTAGATTTAGTAGACTGATTTCCAGGGAAGACAGCACATTCTAGATTTAGTAGACTGATTTCCAGGGAAGACAGCACGTTCTAGATTTAGTAGACTGATTTCCAGGGAAGGCCGCACGTTCTAGATTTAGTACAATGGTTTCCGGGGAAGACAGCACGTTCTAGATTTAGTAGACTGTTTTCCAGGGAAGACCGCACGTTCTAGATTTAGTACAATGGTTTCCGGGGAAGACAGCACGTTCTAGATTTAGTAGACTGATTTCCAGGGAAGGCCGCACATTCTAGATTTAGTACAATAATTTGCAGGAAAGGCCACACGTTCTAGATTTAGTAGACTGATATCCGGGGAAGACAGAATGTTCTAGATTTAGTGCAATGGTTTCCGGGGAAGACAGCACGTTCTAGATTTAGTACAATGGTTTCCGGGGAACGCTGCTCATTCTAGATTTAGTACAATGGTTTCCGGGGAACGCTGCTCATTCTAGATTTAGTACAATGGTTTCCGGGGAACGCTGCACGTTCTAGATTTAGTAGACTGATTTCCAGGGAAGACAGCACGTTCTAGATTTAGTACAATGGTTTCCGGGGAATGCTGCACGTTCTAGATTTAGTAGAATGATTTCCAGAGAATGCCGCATGTTCTAGATTTAGTAGACTGATTTCCGGGGAAGGCCGCATGTTCTAGATTTATTACAATGGTTTCCGGGGAAGACAGCACGTTCTAGATTTAGTAGAATGGTTTCCGGAGAAGACAGCATGTTCTAGATTTAGTAGAATGATTTCTGTATTAGTTCCCAAAACAAGTAACAGAAACAGATAATCTCTTCATTCTCCTAGATGTTCCTATAAAGAGGGTAGGTTCCTACAGAAAGTTCCCTCACCAAGGTGGAGAAGACATATAATTGTTTAGACTTATAAGAGGATGTTGTGCTAGTCCTCAGGTCACATTGAGGATTCGCTGCACCACGCAGGTATTCTCATTGAATACCGCCCATTATGTTACCTGTTCATTTGGCTCATTGGGGACCCCATTGCGGTCCCCTATGTCCCTCCGTTGTACGTGTTTATATTGTTACAACCTGTTTGTTTAGTCACTTCAGACAAGGATGGAGTTTAGTGATGGACCTTCTGGGGATGTGAATTACCTATATCTCATGGGGAGGAGCATGTAACCCACTAGTTATGGCTGCTGTGTTGTTCTTTCTGTAACCTAATTTGCTTATATGTATGTTATTCCCAGTAGATGGATGTATCAGAAGAAGTATATTGGCTGAACGTCCCGTTGTATCTTCAGATACAACAGAAGATAATGACATCACACAAGATTCTATGGAAAACCTTTTGAGGCCAATTATACATCCAGTGCCTCACAGTGCGGATATATTATCTGTTCCCTCCAACCATGAGAAATGTTCTACTAATACCTCAGATATTGGTCCATCTATCACAGCTCTCAAAGTAGATAAGACAATTCCTAGTTTTGTAGATGACAAGTATTTTACACAAAGCACAACCCTTATTCCCCATCTGCCACCTAAAACAGGTGAGAAGCCATTTCCATGTTCTGTGTGTGGGAAATGTTTTACTTACAAATCACGTTTGGTTATGCATGAGAGAACTCACACAGGTGAGAAACCATTTCCATGCTCTGAGTGTGGGAAATGTTTTGCACACAAATCATGGTTAAATGAACATGCAAGAGCTCACAGGGGTGATAAACCATTTTCATGCTTTGAATGTGGAAAATGTTTTACTTCCAAATCACAGCTTGTTAAACATGAGAGAAGTCACACAGGTGAGAGACCATTTTCATGCTCTGAGTGTGGAAAATGTTTTACTCTCAAAACACATCTTGTTATGCATGAGAGAACTCACACAGGTGAGAAACCATTCCCATGCTCTGAGTGTGGGAAATGTTTTACTTTCAAATCACGTTTGGTTTTACATAAGAGACGTCACACGGGTGAGAAACCATTTTCGTGCTCTGATTGTGGGAAATGTTTTTCCCAAAGTTCAGGTCTAATTCAGCACAAGAGAACTCACACAGGTGAGAAACCATTTCCATGCTCTGAGTGTGGGAAAAGTTTTACTCACAAAGCACAGTTTAATACACATCAGAGAACTCACAAAGGTGATAAACCCTTTTCCTGTTCTGAGTGTGGGAAATGTTTTCTTTACAAATCACAGCTTGTAACACATGCAAGATGTCACAAAAGTGAGAAGCCATTTTCATGTCTTGAGTGTGGGAAATGTTTTACTTTCAAAACAAATCTTGTTTTACATGAGAGAACTCACACAGGTGAGAAACCATTTCCATGCTCTGAGTGTGGGAAATGTTTTTCTTCCAAATCGGCTATAATTCAACATGAGAGAATTCACACAGGTAAGAAACCATTTTCGTGCTCGGAGTGTGGGAAATATTTTTCACAAAGTTCATCTCTAATTCATCATAAAAAAATTCACACAGGTGAGAAACCATTTCCATGCTCTGAATGTGGGAAATGTTTTACTCACAAATCACATTTTGTTAGACATCAGAGAAGTCACACAGGTGAGAAACCATTTCCATGTGCCGAGTGTGGGAAATGTTTTACTTCAAAATCAAAGCTTGTTATACATGAGAGCTGTCACACAGGTGAGAAGCCATTTTCATGCTCTGAGTGTGGGAAATGTTTTGCTTCCAAATCAGCTATAATTCAACATGAGAGAATTCACACAGGTGAGAAACCATTTCCATGCTCTGAGTGTGGGAAATGTTTTACTTACAAATCACGTTTGGTTATGCATGAGAGACGTCACACAGGTGAGAAAGTATTTTCATGTTCTGAGTGTGGGAAATGTTTTGGCCACAAATCATCTCTAATAGAACATGACAGAACTCACACAGGTGAGAAACCATTTCCATGCTCTGAGTGTGGGAAATGTTTTGCAAACAAATCAAATCTAATTCAACATAAGAGAACTCATACAGGAGATAAACCATTTCCATGCTCTGAGTGCGGGAAATGTTTTACGCAAAGATCAACTCTTACTAAACATCAGAACAGTCACAAGTGAGAGGCCATTCCCATGTCCCTAATGTGGGAAATGTTTTGCACGCAATGCGACTTAATAGTATTAGAGAAGATATAATAGAGTGACCTGTGACCTAAACATAATCAGCTGCTACAACATCATTAATAAAGGAAATGTTATGAAGAGATAAAAATAACATTTTTCCTTTGTATAAATAAGCCCCATTGGCGCTGCGCAGGTCAGAATACTACATAGATATATATATATATATATATATATGTCTGTATAAAGCAATAACCAAAGTGTCAGTGTCGCCAACATTAATTGTCTTTTGTATGAAAGTCTCAATAAAGCAGCGGTTACAGTAACACAAGTTGTGTGTCTTATTGGTGCCACACATAGTGGTGCCCACGTGGAACACCACACACAGATTGTAGTGTCTACACAATATGCAACCACATAATACAACTATGGGGAATAAAATAAGTAGGAGAAGGGGAAAGCTGTAACGTGGTGGGTACGTGTGCGTAGTGGTGGGCAGAGCCCTCAGCTGGGACCGCTGTTCAGAACGGCCACGGCGCACCCTACACTGGCTCTCTTGACCTCCTCGGGCAAATGGGCGTAGCCTGCAGTTAGGTAGACTTCACCTTTAATCGCCGTGTTCAAAGGCCTGCTCCAACCCCGATGCAACCAGGTCTTACGAGATGACAAAACTACAGCGATCGTCAGAGGTAGTGTCAAAAGGAGATCTAGCTAACGGGACCTATCTGGATGGAACACCCTGACTGACGGCACCAGGCCAAGGACGGGGAGTGTGACCTAGTCACAGACACCAGATATTGATGAACCGGGGTGCCACCAAACAAAAACACGCCAAAGCAAATACAGGATACACAATAACTGATGGTACCCCAAGAGCCTGACTAAAAGGAAATAACTAGAACCAATGACACAGGGCAGCTCACCCACCATAACAAGGAAAGTAACAGAACCAGGCTCCACTAGTAGTGCAGGCCGAGAACGACTGGCAGGACTGGACGTCGGCAACGCTGACCAGGACTAAACCAGGACAGGACTGAACCAGGATGGGACCGAACCAGGACGGGACTGGACCAAGACATTACCAGGACAGGACCAAGACGTGACTGGACCAGGACAAGACCAAGACAGGGACTAGACAGTAGCCCGGCCAGGACAAACTGCAGGAAGCAATATCACCAGCAGGGCTGCACTGGGCCAGATCCCTTAAAGCAGTGGTTCCCAACCCTGGTCCTCAAGTACCCCCAACAGTGCATGTTTTGCAGGTCTCCACACAGAATCACAAGTGCTATAATTAGCTCCACCTGTGGATCTTTTCAAATGTGCCTGAACAATGAGTGCACCTGCTGGGTGACCTGGAAAACATGCCCTGTTGGGGGTACTTTAGGACCAGGGCTGGGAACCACTGCCTTAAAGGGATAGTCTGGCCAATCAGCCCCTGCCGTAAGACCGGCCCCCAGTAATAATAACTTTCAGGAGGCCGCCCAGCGTCCCCTGGTTGCATAGCAACTGGTTCCGGCACTCTGCTGCTGACAAAAGGTGGGGGAGGAAGTTACAGTCAGAGAGGTATCCAGTGATAAGTAGAATATTTGTAGGGAAGAGAAAGGTCAAAGTTTTGTGCGCAAGATGGGTGTCAGTCCATCTGTCCATTCTACTGTTGGGGAAGATGGTTGCTGCCTTTGAGGCTCTTCCTTACGGCCTGTTTCACTCAGCTGGATCTTCTATCCATGTGAACGGGGTTGCACCTTTTTCCTTCATCAATTGGTGCTTCTCTCTCCTCGGGCGAAGGTTTCTCTCCTCTGGTGGTCGAGGGAAGATGACCTCTTACAGGGCCGACCCTTCGGCACGTAGGATCTCCTGACAACAGACACCAGTCTCTGTAGTTGGAGGGCGGTGACCACTTGGTTCCAGGGCCGCTGGTCCTATCAGGAATCTCTTTTGCCGATACACATTCTGGAACTGCGTGCCATGTTCAGGGCCCTGTGTCAGCCGGCTCATTTCCTTCGCGGTTGTGCGGTGCAGGTCCAGGCGGACAACGCCACAGCAATGGCTTATATAAACAAACAAGGTCGGCCATGCGGCAATGCGAGAGGTGGTTTCTATACTTCAATGGGCCACAAAGGTTTGCACCGGCAATCTCGGTAGTTTACATTTTAGGGGTGGACAACAGGGAAGCGGACTTCCTCAGTCACCAAGATTACCATCCGAGGAGAATGGGCCTTAAATCCTCAGGTTTTTCAGATGCTGATGGACCATTGGGGTCTTCCTGCCGTCAATCTCATGGCCTCCAGACAATGCGAAGCTCCCTTGTTTTGTCTCAGGACAAGTGATATGGGAGGGCTAGCAGTGGACGGTCTAACGACCCCGTGGCCATTTCAGCTGGTTTATCTCTTTCCGCCAATCCCTCTTTTACCACGGCTGCTCAAGAAGATCAAGCGGGAAGCAGCTGTCGTGAGTCTCGTGGCTCCAGACTTGCCTTGTCGCTCCTTATAGATGTTCCATGGACACCTGCTCCAGAAAGGCCCTTTTCATTATCCAGCCTTACGGTGTCTGGGTTTGACAGCATAGCTGTTGAGAGGGCACTCCTCCGCATATAGGCTGTTCCGCCAGTAGTGGTTCCTACTATGCCAAGCCCTAAGTCTGTGACTTCCAAACACTACCATCGCGTTTGGTTTACGGCTGGAATCATTGAAGGTTTCTGCCCTATCCATCGTTGTTTTTATGCAGGCTTGCGTTGCTCCCTCACGTACATAAGTTCCTCCAAGGGGTTTTACATCTGCAGCCGACATTTGTTGCTCGTACGGCACCTTGGGATTTGCCTCTGGTTCTGAAGTTCTTGCAGTCTTTTCACTTAGAACTGTTGGAATCTACAGATATTACGTTTTTGACATTGAAGACGGTTATGCTGTTGGCTTCGGCTGTGGCCCAAAGAGTTTCAGAGTTAGGTGCTGTTACCGGACACCTGCCCTACGTGGCGGTTCCTGGTCTCACGGGACCTGGCCAATAGACCTGTTTCTGTCAGTAACCGCCTGTGACTGACTCCATCCACTATGCAGTGGGTGGGGTTATTGCGACTACCACCAGACTCCTACCATGTGGAGCCTGGAACAACGGGTACCTCCTCAGGCCCAATGCCGGCACCTGAGTACTACCTGCTGAGGTGTATGTGTCGACACGCTGTAGACACACCCCACAACTGGTCTCTGCATTGGTAGCTAGAAAATCTGAGCTTGGAGACGCTGGATCCTTTACCCAGTACAGGAGGAGAATGGGATTATTGCCGTAATCCTATTGGTCGCAAGATGAAAAATGGTCATCTAAGTAACGATGTTTGTTTGCTCAAAGATAAACCCTTAAAAGGACCCTCTCCTATCATAGGAGGCGCAGCACACAGGTAATGTCACCGCGTTCATGTACAGCCAGGAGTACAACTTTACAGGCAAAACTTGTGCCTTTTTTTATCCACACAGTATACCACAGGGGGTAATTCCACCCTGTTCTCCCCAACCAATCAGCATTGTGCAGGGGGTGTACATGCCTGGGACATTTACATTCATATATCAATTGGAACATTTTCCTGTCATAAATAGATCCAGATTACATGTCAAAGGGTTCACTCCAATTTCCTTAGAATATTTACCAAATGGACAGGAAAGCCTGGATTCCGTGACCCGTCACATACACAAGTCCCCTGTTACTACTAACACCTTTACACATGAACTACAGACACAAAGCCGGCTACCTGCTGTGCAGTGTCATTCTCCAGACATTATGTTACCAAATGGACAGGAAAGCCTGGATTCCGTGACACATCACATACACAAGTGATGTACTACTAACACCTTTACACAGGAACTACAGACACAAAGCCGGCTACCTGCTGGGCAGTGTCATTCTCCAGACATTCTGTTACCAAATGGACAGGAAAGCCTGGATTCCGTGACCCGTCACATACACAAGTGATGTACTACTAACACCTTTACACAGGAACTACAGACACAAAGCCTGCTGGGCAGTGTCATTCTCCAGACATTCTGTTACCAAATGGACAGGAAAGCAAGGATTCCAGGGGCAAACGCAGGATTTTCAGAAGGGGGTTTCCACAGGGGCGGAGCAAAGCACGGAGATGGAAACTTAGGTGGCCTAGTATATGCCGGGTCAGTTAAAGTATTAAATATCTCTGGTTCTGGGAACAGTAGAGATAAGCTCCTAGTATCCATCAAAGAGGGAGAGTCCCAGCTTTTGGAATATACCCTCAGAAAAAACTCTCAGTCAGACAGAACCTGAAATATTTGACTGGGAAGAGCAATTAACAGGCTTGGATGGGGACCACTGATTTGAAGTCTGATATCTCCGGTTCCCAAGGGCGATTTTTAAAATTCTTGTACCCATAGAAAGAGGAGACCCTCAGCTTTCAGCCTGGCATCCTTAGACTCCTGGGGGGGGGGGGGGGGGGGGGTTCTGGGTACTCAGAAACCCCCCCTGCGTGCGCTACTAGATTCCTTTACATAGTTGACACGTCGGGTTGGGATTGTTTGGTCTACAGTATGTTGGTCAACAAGCATTAGGTCGACATGGTTCTAGAGCGACATGGGACAAGGTCAACAGATCAGTTGGTCAACACAAGCATTAGGTCGACAGTCAAATGGTCGGCATGGGGTTTTTCATTTTTTTTACCTGAACGTCGACATAGTCGACATGGACACAGTTTCTAGTGCACCGCTTCGCTTGACACTATTTTATTGTCCCATGATGCCCTGGTGGATGGTAGAGCATGAAATACCGCCTGTCGGCACATGTCGGCTCAAAAAACAGTGAAAGACCATGTTTACTGTTTGACTGTCTACCTAATGCTTGTGTCGACCTGTTGACCTTGTCCCATGTGAAGCTTGTCCCATGTCGACCTAGAACCATGTCGACCTATCCTCATGTCGACCTAACAGTGTCGACCCAATGCTTGTCAACCAAAATGCTGTAGACCAAATGACCGTATCCCGACACGTCACACATACACACAAGTCCCCCGTTACTTCTAACACTTGGTCACACAGGACAGGAAAAACAGCCGGCTACCTGCGGTGCATCGGTCACTCACCAGACAGTCTGCTAGGAAATGACAGTTAGCAGCTCATCTCCTCATCACAGCGATTCCTTCCTCCAGTCATTTACAAAGTACATTCCTCAAAACTCTTAAATATACATACATTGCAAATATATGGTGCAGTCCCAGCTCAGTGCTGAACATACATTTCAGAAATATACTTTGTGCCTTGTGCCCAGCACAAGTTGTTATTGTTACACAGGGGGAGCAGCCTGTGGTGTCTGTTGTTATTATACAGGGGAGCAGCCCGTGGTGTCCTGTTATCAATATACAGGGGGAGCAGCCTATGGGGGTCCTGTTGTTATTATTATATAGGGGGAACAGCCTGTGGTGTCTTATTATTATACAGGGGGAGCAGCCTGTGGTGTTTTATTATTATACAGGGGGAGCAGCCTGTGGTGTCATTATTACACAGGGTGAGCAGCCTGTGGTGTCCTGTTATTATTATACAGGGGGAGCAGCCTGTGGTGTCCTGTTATTATTATACAGGGGGAGCAGCCTGTGGTGTCCTGTTCTTATTATTGTACAGGGGGAGCAGCCTGTGGTGTCTTATTATTATTATACAGGGGGAGCAGCCTGTGGTGTCATTATTACACAGGGGAAGAAGCCTGTGGTGTCCTGTTGTTATTATACAGGGGAGTAGCCTGTGGTGTCCTGTTATCAATATACAGGGGGAGCAGCCTATGGTGTCCTGTTATTATTATTATACAGGGGGAACAACCTGTGGTGTCTTATTATACAGGGGGAGCAGCCTGTGGTGTCTTTTTATTATACAGGGGGAGCAGCCTGTGGTGTCATTATTACACAGGGGGAGCAGCCTGTGGTGTCTTATTATTATACAGGGGGAGCAGCCTGTGGTGTCTTATTATTATACAGGGGGAGCAGCCTGTGGTGTCTTATTATTATACAGGGGGAGCAGCCTGTGGTGTCATTATTACACAGGGGGAGTATTAAGAGGGCGGTTGGTTGAATGATTTTTGATATTTACTTGTTTAATATAAGAAGGATAGTGAAAACATTTCATTCTGATATAGAGTACAATGTTTTATTACTATTTTACTGTTATGGAAATGCATAATCAACAGTGATTTCTTATTGTTAGCTGCCTTTTTCTCGAAATAAAAGAAAAATGTTTAAAAAAAAAAAAAAAAAAAGCTTACAGAGACCAACAGAAATGCAAAAGA
>NC_139222.1:2923260-3175760 GCF_055691185.1 Crinia signifera | reverse complement strand
ATGGCACCGTCGTTGGTTCTTTATCACCCTATCACAGATTTTTGCCATATATCTGATCACCGAATACACTATATATTGTCATTTGTCGGTGAATAATCCGACAACAAATGTCTCCACACCACAGCTATCGGAGACCACGGCGCAGAGATTATTGAGATCACCACTTGATAACGTGTATTCATTTATATTTAATATCGCATAATAGAAGGGAATGGCATCCACTACTCCTTTACGCCTCATGAAAGTGAGTGCCGTTCATGTTATGTACCCCTTCCCCTAATCTTTGCTCTAACAAGGTACATACATTAATTGTAGATGGGTATATCCTCATAATAACTACACGTCTCACTTGTAAACGTATGGTAGATCTTATCATCATAGAGTCATGGATGTTTCATCATCCATCTGTTTACATCTACGTTTTCCCGTTCCTCTGTGAGCGGTCTGAGATTATCAAGGACCGCAATTATCTAAAAAAAAGAAGAAGAAAAAAAGAAACTATAATCCCTATCCGGAATACTATCCCCCCCCCCCCCCCCCCGCCCTCACTGCATCGTTAATGCAGAATATAATTAGCACACCAAACATTCATCACTACCATAATGTGCAGAGATCTTATGACACTCCAACCCCCCCCCCCCCCCTTATGCCTGCCAAGCTTAAGGAAGGGACTAAACAAGACATTTATCAAACATACCTTTTGATCCCCTAAAAATAAGCGTGGCTGTAGTAACTGTCAATCATTACACACAGAGGAGGGGATGACACAACACTGTGACGTAGAGCAACACTGATTGGACAGAGGGAATACCTATGAGGTTACTTAAACACGGCCAAGCTCCTGTTCTGGTCGGCCTTGATAAAGCTACTCTGCGAAGTGTACGCCGGCTGTCGGAGTGCGAGCAGGGTGGCACGCTCAAACGATTATTATTTGTGTGTCAAATGTAATTTATTGTTGATGAACTGCTGATTTGACTGAGCGTGTGGTTCTTACAGCCCTTATTAGGGCAGAGGAAGCCGGCGCTATACCTGTGCATTCACGGCACATACAGAGCATGCGAACCGCTCTGTTGGCTCATTGATGGGAACTAGAAAGCTGTTTCATTCTCTGACTACATCCCACAGTAGTCCCATACATTGGTCACATATGAGTCAGAGAACTTATACCTATAATTCATTCTTTACTGCAAGCCAATACTCCCACGCACCACAGGAGAGCAGCACATTGCTACGTGTTGTAACGACTCTCTGTGATATAAAAGGCAGATAAAGCACGTAAGCTGCCAATCATCCTGTGGATTGTAACTAAGGGGGTTATTTGGGTGGGGTTTTACTTCAAAGTGAGATCTATATTGCAGTGTAAGGATAAAGCAGCCAGTATCTACCCTGCACAGAAACAAAATAACTCACCCAAACCCTGTAACTCTTTCTGCACATGTTACCACCTGCAGTGCACATGGGCCCTTATTCTGATCGGTGCGTTAATATCCGCGTGCGTTCGTGCCGCCGATGTTTTGTGTCTGCGCATGTGCAGAGGCGTCTCTGCGCATGTGCGAGCGGGGCGTACGGCCAAATTCCGCATGAAATGTGAACACTCCGAACAGGGGGTGGAGAGGGGCGTGAAGGGCTATTTGGGCTCATTACCATATGCATACGCCCCGCGTTTCATGGGCGTTCCCATGAAAACGCTGGGCGTACGTATGGTAATGCGGCCGTGACGCACGTGTAGGGGGCGGACATATGACATCGCCGGATGTCAGCTGCCCGCCCAGATCCCTGCTTTTGCACGGAGAAATGTCCGTGTGGTCTGAGGTTGCGGGAGCTGGTTGACCACTCGGTCCTGCATTCGATGGTCTGCGACCATCGAATGATGGGGGAGGTTCCCTGAGATGGAGGAGGCGTATTCCATGTAAAATACACGTGCGGTCCGTTCGGCCAGCTTCTTACCGCATACGGACGGAGTTGGCGATCCGTATGGAAGGCGGGTTTCGCACGCACGGTCCTGGCCGCATATTCGGCTCCGGCCGCACCGATCAGAATAAGGGCCATGGTTTTGTCCTTCTAAGAAGGAATTTGACCTTCATCTGAACTTGAAAGGTAGAATCAGTACATCAAGCAGTATTAATTAACCCTATACGATCCAGCTATTAATGTGGGATAGACTCACTACACCAGTGATTTTCAACCTTTTTACCTTGCGGCACACTAAATAAGATTTTAAATTGCCAAGGCACACTATAAGATCCCTACAGGGCAATACACATTGGCTCCCACTAAAAATCAAACGTATTGGCCCCCATATAAAAAACAAACAATAACACTGGTTTCCACAGGTAACAAAAAAAAAATACATTGGCTCTTTACATAAAGAGACCAGTAAATAACAGTTGAACTGGTGGTGGCTCTAAACTGGTTCGGGCATCTCTAGATCTGGGGGCACTCGTGAGAACAGCTCAAGGCACACTAGTGTAACACGGCACAGTGGTTGAAAAACACTGCACTACACCAACGTACTGAAACACCGATATCTGATATCACTAAGACGCCGGTCCAACAAATCACAAGTATTCTATCCATAAAGTGTGTCACCTGCGCACGACCTCACCCTTTTACACACTAATGCTGTGTACACACGGTGAGATCCCCTCGCTATTCGACTTATGGTGTGTACACACTTGTACAATATAGACTATCTGCATACAAAATATACAATTTAGACTATCTGCATACAATTTAGACTATATAGTGCAGATCTGCACTATATAGTCTATGCAGCCAAGACTTTCTGGCTGCGATACGGGAGCGCGCATCGCAGTGACGTGCGGTGAGGTTAGTGTCAGGTGACGCATGTGCTATTTGGGACAGTGACAGTGACAGTGAGAAAGCGAGGACAGTGACAGTGAGCATAGTAACAGCAGGAGATGGGGAGAGTCGCAGCAGGGGGTTGGGGACAGTGACAGCGAGGAGAGTAACAGCGGGGCATGGGGGAGAGTGACAGCGGGGAGTGACAGTGGGGGATTGGGGTAGTGACAGTGGGGAGAGTGATAGCGGGAGAGTGACAGTGGGGGATGGGGGAGAGTTATAGTGGGGAGAGTGACAGCGGGGGAAGGGGGAGAGTGATATCGGGGAGAGTGACATTGGGGGAAGGGGGAGAGTGACAGTGAGGACAGTGATATCGGAGAGAGTGACCATGGGGGATGGGGGATAGTAATAGCAGGGAGAGTGACAGTGGGGGATGGGGGAGAGTGACAGTGGGGGGATATGGGAGAGTGACAGCAGGGGATGGGGAGAGTGATAGTGGGGGATGGGGGAGAGTGACAGTGGGAGGATATGGGAGAGTGACAGCAGGGGATGGGGAGAGTGATAGTGGGGTGAGTGACAGTGGGGGATGGGGGCAGTGGGGACATAGGGCTGAAGTATTACTTACTTTTAAAATCTACCAGCAGCATTGGCAGCCCAGTGACCAAGAGGAGGGGACACAGCCGGCCCAGGCTGCAGCATCAGGTGTAGGAAAGCCAGGCCTCCCGGCGGGGTCCAGAAATACAGCCGCTGCACACTGAACTGTATAAACATACAGCGCTGAGCTGCCGCGCGCCCCCCCCCCCCCCACCCTGCTACTGGGGGAAAAGAGCACAGGGGGACTGGGGGAAAAGAGCTGACAGCTCACCATGCACCTGACCGGAGAGAGGGAGTTCAGCGCCGGGCTGCGGGCGCCAAGTCCCGCGGCAAGGTGAGCACTACCCGCCGCTACCACCCCCACGATTATTAGAGCAGCAGCCCCGGCGGTGGCTGGTAGTGGCAACGGCAGTAGCGGTCCTCACTGCCTTTGCCCGCTACTCCTGCCAGCCCCGCTGCTGCGGCTGCCCCTACTCCCACTGCTACTCCTGCCCGCCCCCTGGTTAAATGTAATTTTACACAAAATCAGTGTGTGGGGATACGGGAGCTGACACTGCCACTACGCAGCTCAGGGGCAGCGGGTACAGGCTGTCAGTGAGTGACAGCCTGCTCCGCTGTCCTATCACATC
This sequence comes from Crinia signifera, assembly GCF_055691185.1. Lineage (NCBI taxonomy): Eukaryota > Metazoa > Chordata > Amphibia > Anura > Myobatrachidae > Crinia > Crinia signifera. Next base: position 3,171,735 of record NC_139222.1, on the reverse strand, counting down.
TGTCTCAGTGACAGGGGAGTGCGTCCCTGTTACTGAGGCAGAGGAGTAGATGCCGCTTCCCCATTCAATTTCAATGGGCTTCTCCGCATCTTTTCTCCTCTGCTCGTTATTCCCGCCCCCCGCTGCAGGGCAGTTTTCAATTGTCAGCGGGAGGCACAGCTCCCGCTGCCGCCCAGCCTTCCACAGTGTCCCATCTCACAACTATATAAAAAAAAAATCAAATGAGATATTTATAACACAGCATATGTGTTATAAATACCATCATTTTTTTTAATCAGTTATGAGACAGGGGAGGCTCTGCCTCCCCTGACTGCACGTCCCTGGCGCATCGGGATCGCAAGGGTTAAACCTGTGCAATCTGCATGAGATCCAGATGAGATTTTGACCATATAGTCAAAATCTCATGCACATTGTACAAGTGTGTACACACCATAAAGATTTGAGTGCTGTGCAATCTGTGCTAACTCTGTACTATTTACATACAATCTGCATTAGATCTGCACTATATAGTCATTGCTGCCCTGTCTATCTGGGTTTTGATTTGTACGGTCCCTGGAGCGCGCATCGGGATCGCAAGGTAAAAAACCTGTGCGATCTGCATACGATCTGTATGATTGTATAGGCAAAATCTAATGTAAAATCTCACCGTGTGTACACAGCATATCACTGTCTCTGCTTTGTTCAATATCACTACATGTTCTATGTGTTTTTAGGTATATCTCACAGCCATGTAGATGGTTATCTAATAAAAGTTCAATTTTAAGTTAAAGAATCCAGGTGCACTACACTTGGGACAAAGATTTTTCTCTCCATGTGTATCCTATTGGTACACAGGTGAAGCAGCCTGTGGTGTCCTGTTATTATTATTATACAGTGGGCGCAGCCTGCGGTGTGCTGTTGTTATTATTATTATACAGGGAGAGTAGCCTGTGGTGTCCTGCTATTATTATTATTATTATTATACAGGAGGAGCAGCCTGTGGTGTCCTGTTATTATTATACAGGGGGAAAAGCCTGTGGTGTCATTATTATTATACAGGAGGAGCAGCCTTGTGTGTCCTGTTATTATTATACAGAGGGAGCACCCTGTGGTGTCCTGTTATTAATATACAGGGGGAGCAGCCTGTGGTGTACTGATATTATTATACAGGGGAGCAGCCTGTGGTGTACTGATATTATCATACAGGGAGAGTAGCCTGTAGTGTCCTGTTATTATTATTATAGAGGGAGAGCAGCCTGTGGTGTCCTGTTATTATTATTATACAGGGGGAGCAGCCTGTGGTGTCCTGTTATTATTATAGAGGGAGAGCAGCCTGTGGTGTCCTGTTGTTATTATGTGGTGTTCTGTTATTATTATACAGGAGGAGCACAGGCTGCTCCCCTGTATAATAATAGGACACCACAGGCTACTCTCCCTGTATAATAATATCAGTACACCACAGGCTGCTCCCCTGTATACAAATATCAGTACACTACAGGCTGCTCCTCCTGTATAATAATAACAGAACAATAATAACAGGACACAGAAGGCTGCTCCTCCTGTATAATAATAATAACAACAGGACACCCCTGTTGTTATTATTATTATTATACAGGAGGAGCAGCCTGTGGTGTTCTGTTATTATTATACAGGAGGAGCAGCCTGTAGTGTACTGATATTTGTATACAGGGGAGCAGCCTGTGGTGTACTGATATTATTATACAGGGAGAGTAGCCTGTGGTGTCCTATTATTATACAGGGGAGCAGCCTGTGGTGTACTGATATTATTATACAGGGAGAGTAGCCTGTGGTGTCCTATTATTATTATTATTATACAGGGGGGCAGCCTATGGTGTCCTGTTATTATTATACAGGGGGAGCAGCCTGTGGTGTCCTGTTATTATTATACAGGGGAGCAGCCTCTGGTGTACTGATATTATTATACAGGGAGAGTAGCCTGTGGTGTCCTATTATTATTATACAGGGGGAGCAGCCTATGGTGTCCTGTTATTATTATACAGGGGGAGCAGCCTGTGGTGTCCTGTTATTATTATTATACAGGGAGAGCAGCCTGTGGTGTACTGATATTATTATACAGGGAGAGTAGCCTGTGGTGTCCTATTATTATTATTATTATTATTATTATTATACAGGCCGGGGGAGCAGCCTGTGGTTACTGATATTATTATACAGGGAGAGTAGCCTTTGGTGTCCTATTATTATACAGGGGGAGCAGCCTGTGGTGTCCTGTTATTATTATTATTATTATTATACAGGGGAGCAGCCTGTGGTGTACTGATACCGGTATTATTATACAGGGAGAGTAGCCTTTGGTGTCCTATTATTATACAGGGGGAGCAGCCTGTGGTGTCCTGTTATTATTATTATACAGGGGAGCAGCCTGTGGTGTACTGGTATTATTATACAGGGAGAGTAGCCTGTGGTGTCCTATTATTATACAGGGGAGCAGCCTGTGGTGTACTGATATTATTATACAGGGAGAGTAGCCTGTGGTGTCCTATTATTATTATTATTATTATTATTATTATACAGGGGGGCAGCCTATGGTGTCCTGTTATTATTATACAGGGGGAGCAGCCTGTGGTGTCCTGTTATTATTATACAGGGGAGCAGCCTCTGGTGTACTGATATTATTATACAGGGAGAGTAGCCTGTGGTGTCCTATTATTATTATACAGGGGGAGCAGCCTATGGTGTCCTGTTATTATTATACAGGGGGAGCAGCCTGTGGTGTCCTGTTATCATTATTATACAGGGAGAGCAGCCTGTGGTGTACTGATATTATTATACAGGGAGAGTAGCCTGTGGTGTTCTATTATTATTATTATACAGGCAGGGGGAGCAGCCTGTGGTTACTGATATTATTATACAGGGAGAGTAGCCTTTGGTGTCCTATTATTATACAGGGGGAGCAGCCTGTGGTGTCCTGTTATTATTATACAGGGGAGCAGCCTGTGGTGTACTGATATTATTATACAGGGAGAGTAGCCTTTGGTTTCCTATTATTATACAGGGGGAGCAGCCTGTGGTTACTGCTGGGAATGAGACGTTATCATACCTCCCAACTGTCACGATTCCGTCGGGACAGTCCCGATTTTCGGGTCCTGTCCCGACGTCCCACCCGCGGCAGGCATTGTCCCGCTGCGGGGGGGTGGCAGTTGGGAGACCCCCCCAATGTAGTAGAATAGACGCTGTGCGCATGCGCACAGCGTCTATTCTCGTATGAAAATGAGGTCGCGGCTAATTAGCATAAGCCGCGCCCTCATTTGCATACACCACGCCCCTTTTCGGGCGAGCCGCGCGAGTGTCCCTATTTCTTCACATGAAAAGTTGGGAGGTATGCGTTATACTGTAAAACTGGGTTTCCACCACCTTTTTCACAGTCATAGAAAACTAGAGTGTACAATGACAACAAGCACAAAGTCTGCTCCAGCTGCTCCAGAGGACGCGCTACCTGCATTACAACAACAATGATAATACAGCACCAGAGCTGCTCAGCCTATAGAATAATATCATTACTTGCTGCCAGACACAGCAATGGCCGCTCTGCGCTCCTGCTGCCTTGTGGGAGTGATAGAGGAGGGTTGTGATCAGACTTGACGACGGTCTACAGAAAAATGGCCGCCGGCCTCCGGCACTGGGGACATGTATGGTGACAAAGAGCGGGAGACTATCAGCAAAAAGCCTCTGCCAATCATGCCCTATTTCCGGCCTGTGTGTTCCACCTTACTTCCGGGTTCTGCGTTTCACACACAGGAAAGGCGCTTTCATCGATTGCTTCAGCCTTGGTGTCCGTCGAGATCGGGTAATGGCTTCTATGCAGCTGGAGCAGGTTATAGTGTCCTATTCTTATTATTATAATATAAGGGGAGCAGTCTGTTGTGTACTAGGATACAGATGGAGAAGCCAGTAGTGTCCTACTATACAGGGGGAGCAGCCTGTGGTGTCTTATTATTATACAGGGAGAACAGTCAGTGGTATCCTGTTATTATTATACAGAGGTAGCAGCCTGTAGTGTCCTGCTATTATTATACAGAGGGAGCAGCCTGTAGTGTCCTGTTCTAATTATACAGGGGGGGGGGGGGGGCAGCATGTGGTGTCCTGTTATTATACAGGGGAGCAGCCTGTGGTGTCCTTTTGTTATTATTATACAGGGAAAGCAGCCTGTAGTGTCCTGTTATTATTTTACAGGGGGAGCAGCCTGTGGTGTCCTATTATTATTATACAGGGGGAGCAGCCTGTAGTGTCCTTTTGTTATTGTACAGGGGGAGCAGCCTGTAGTGTCCTTTTGTTATTATTATACAGGGGGAGCAGCCTGTGGTGTGCGGATATTATTATTATTATACAGGAGGAGCCGCCTGTATGGTCCTGTTGTTGTTATGATTATTAATATTATTATTACACAGGGGGAGCAGCTTGTGGTGTCCTGGTATTATTATTTTACAGAGGGAGCAGCCTGAGGTGTCCTGTTATTATTATACAGGGGGAGCCGTCTGTGGTGTCCTGTTGTTATCATTATTTTACAGGGGGAGCAGCCTGTGGTGTGCTGTTGTTGTTATTAGTATTATTATACAGAGGGAGCAGCCTGTGGTGTCCTGTTATTATTATACAGGGGGAGCAGCCTGTAGTGTCCTTTTGTTATTATTATACAGAGGGAGCAGCCTGTAGTGTCCTTTTGTTATTATTATACAGGGGGAGCAGCCTGTGGTGTGCGGTTATTATTATACAGGAGGAGCAGCCTGTGGTGTCCTTTGTGTTGTTATTATTACACAGGGGGAGCAGCCTGTGGTGTCTTGTTGTTTTTTTGTTATACAGGGGGAGCCGCCTGTATGGTCCTGTTGTTGTTGTTGTTATTATGATGATTATTAATGTTTATTATACAGGGGGAGCAGCCTGTGGTGTCCTGTTATTATTACTATACAGGGAAAGCAGTTATTATTATTATTATTATTATTATTATTATTATTATACAGAGGAAGCTGCCTTTGGTGTCCTGGCTATGAGTTGTGCGGTGTAACCTATTAGCAATACCGCATTGTGTGACAGTCACTGGGGCGTCTGATGTGTGACCAGGGCTGTGTGACATGGGGGGTAGAGGAGGACTCAGTGCTTCATATCTATGTTACATGTGTGCTCTGTGCTGTGTATTATAATTATTATACTTACTCCTAGACCACTGAGCTGTGAGGATCCAGAGAGTTTACTACACGTCACGTGAGGATGAGACGCGTCACTGATTCCCTGAGGATGGAGAAGGACGGGAGTCACATGTCTGAGAGGATACTAAGTCTCACCCTGGAGATCATCTACCTGCTGACCGGGGAGGTGACAGTGACATCACTTATATCTATAGTAATAATACAGGGACATGACAGTGACATCACTTATTTGTATAGTAATAATACAGGGAGGTGACCGGGGAGGTGACAGTGACATCACTTATATCTATAGTAATAATACAGGGACATGACAGTGACATCACTTATATCTATAGTAATAATACAGGGACATGACAGTGACATCACTTATATCTATAGTAATAATACAGGGATGTGACCGGGGAGGTGACAGTGACATCACTTATATCTATAGTAATAATACAGGGACGTGACCGGGGAGGTGACAGTGACATCACTTATATCTATAGTAATAATACAGGGACATGACAGTGACATCACTTATATCTATAGTAATAATACAGGGACGTGACAGTGACATCACTTACATGTATAGTAATAATACAGGGATGTGACCGGGGAGGTGACAGTGACATCACTTATATCTATAGTAATAATACAGTGACGTGACAGTGACATCACTTATATCTAGAGTAATAATACAGGGACATGACCGGGGAGGTGACATCACTTATATCTATAGTAATAATACAGGGATGTGACAGTGACATCACTTATATCTATAGTAGTAATACAGGGATGTGACCGGGGAGGTGACAGTGACATCACTTATATCTATAGTAATAATACAGCGATGTGACCGGGAAGGTGACAGTGACATCACTTATATCTATAGTAATAATACAGGGACGTGACAGTGACATCACTTATATCTATAGTAATAATACGGGGAGGTGAGTGACACCACTTATATCTATAGTAATAATACAGGGACGTGACCGGGGAGGTGACGGTGACATCACTTATATCTATAGTAATAATACAGGGACGTGACATCACTTTTATGTATAGTAATAATACAGGGATGTGACCGGGGAGGTGACAGTGACATCACTTATATCTATAGTAATAATACAGGAAGGTGACCGGGGAGGTGACAGTGACATCACTTATATCTATAGTAATAATACAGGGATGTGACCGGGGAGGTGACAGTGACATCACTTATATCTATAGTAATAATACAGGGAGGTGACAGTGACATCACTTATATCTATAGTAATAATACAGGGACGTGACCTGGGAGGTGACAGTGACATCACTTATATCTATAGTAATAATACAGGGACGTGACCAGGGAGGTGACATCACTTATATCTATAGTAATAAGGGACATGACAGTGACATCACTTATATCTATAGTAATAATACAGGGACGTGACCGGGGAGGTGACGGTGACATCACTTATATCTATAGTAATAATACAGGGAGGTGACAGTGACATCACTTATATCTATAGTAATAATACAGGGATGTGACCGGGGAGGTGACAGTCACATCACTTATATCTATAGTAATAATACAGGGAGGTGACCAGGGAGGTGACAGCGACATCACTTATATCTATAGTAATAATAGAGGGACGTGACCGGGGAGGTGACAGTGACATCACTTATATCTATAGTAATAATACAGGGATGTGACCGGGGAGGTGACAGTGACATCACTTATATCTATAGTAATAATACAGGGACGTGACCTGGGAGGTGACAGTGACATCACTTATATCTATAGTAATAATACAGGGACGTGACCTGGGAGGTGACAGGGACATCACTTATATCTATAGTAATAATACAGGGACATGACCAGGGAGGTGACATCACTTATATCTATAGTAATATGGGACATGACAGTGACACCACTTATATCTATAGTAATAATACAGGGACGTGACCGGGGAGGTGACGGTGACATCAATTATATCTATAGTAATAATACAGGGACGTGACATCACTTTTATGTATAGTAATAATACAGGGATGTGACCGGAGAGGTGACAGTGACATCACTTATATCTATAGTAATAATACAGGGAGGTGACCGGGAAGGTGACAGTGACATCACTTATATCTATAGTAATAATACAGGGATGTGACCGGGGAGGTGACAGTGACATCACTTATATCTATAGTAATAATACAGGGAGGTGACAGTGACATCACTTATATCTATAGTAATAATACAGGGACGTGACCTGGGAGGTGACAGTGACATCACTTATATCTATAGTAATAATACAGGAACATGACGAGGGAGGTGACATAACTTATATCTATAGTAATAAGGGACATGACAGTGACATCACTTATATCTATAGTAATAATACAGGAACGTGACCGGGGAGGTGACATCACTTATATCTATAGTAATAATACAGGGAGGTGACGGTGACATCACTTATATCTATAGTAATAATACAGGGACGTGACCGGGGAGGTGACAGTGACATCACTTATATCTATAGTAATAATACAGGGACGTGACCGGGAAGGTGACAGTGACATCGCTTATATCTATAGTAATAATACAGTGACGTGACAGTGACATCACTTATATCTAGAGTAATAATACAGGGACGTGACCGGGGAGGTGACATCACTTATATCTATAGTAATAATACAGGGATGTGACCGGGGAGGTGAAGGGGATCTGGGATTGTATATAATGATATTTGTTGTCTCCCCCAATACACAGGGTTACACAGTAGTGAAGAAGACATCCGGTGAGTGTGAGACACCCAGCAGCCGTCCCTGTGTGTCAGGAGGACTGAGCAGGACCCAGAGCCCCATCACGGTGCCTCCACCTCACTCACTGATACATGAGAGGCACAATGACCAGAAGATCCTGGAACTCACCAACAAGATCATTCAGCTGCTGACTGGAGAGGTGACTGCTGGGAATGGGACGTTATACAGTAACACCGGGGGGATGTGACCGGAGAGGTGACTGCTGGGAATGGGACGTTATACAGTAACACCGGGGGATGTGACCGGAGAGGTGACTGCTGGGAATGGGACGTTATACAGTAACACCGGCGATGTGACCGGAGAGGTGACTGCTGGAAATGGGACGTTATACAGTAACATTGGGGGATGTGACCGGAGAGGTGACTGCTGGGAATGGGACGTTATACAGTAACACTGGGGGATGTGACCGGAGACGTGACTGCTGGGAATGGGACATTATACAGTAACACCTGGGGGATGTGACCGGAGAGGTGACTGCTGGGAATGGGACGTTATACAGTAACACCGGGGGATGTGACCGGAGAGGTGACTGCTGGGAATGGGACGTTATACAGTAACACCAGGGATGTGACCGGAGAGGTGACTGCTGGGAATGGGACGTTATACAGTAACACCGGGGATGTGACCGGAGAGGTGACTGCTGGGAATGGGACGTTATACAGTAACACCGGGGGATGTGACCAGAGAGGTGACTGCTGGGAATGGGACGTTATACAGTAACACCGGGGGATGTGACCGGAGAGGTGACTGCTGGGAATGGGACGTTATACAGTAACAACGGGGGATGTGACCGGAGAGGTGACTGCTGGGAATGGGACGTTATACAGTAACACCGGGGGATGTGACCGGAGAGGTGAGTGCTGGGATTGGGACGTTATACAGTAACACCGGGGGATGTGACTGGAGAGGTGACTGCTGGGAATGGGACGTTATACAGTAACACCGGGGGATGTGACCGGAGAGGTGACTGCTGGGAATGGGACATTATACAGTAACACCAGGGGATGTGACCGGAGAGGTGACTGCTGGGAATGGGACGTTATACAGTAACATCAGGGGATGTGACCGGAGAGGTGACTGCTGGGAATGGGACGTTATACAGTAACACCGGGGGATGTGACCGGAGAGATGAATGCTGGGAATGGGACGTTATACAGTAACACCGGGGATGTGACCGGAGAGGTGACTGCTGTGAATGTGACGTTATACAGTAACACCGGGGGATGTGACCGGACAGGTGACTGCTGGGAATTGGACGTTATACAGTAACACCGGGGGATGTGACCGGAGAGGTGACTGCTGGGAATGGGACGTTATACAGTAACACCGGGGATGTGACCGGAGAGGTGACTGCTGGGAATGGGACGTTATACAGTAACACCGGGGGATGTGACCGGAGAGGTCACTGCTGGGAATGGGACGTTATACAGTAACACCGGGGGATGTGACTGGGTGATGACTGTATCACTGTGTAAGTCAGGTGCCTATAAGGTGTCAGGATGTCACTTTCTATCTCTCCATGCAGGAGGGGGAGTATATAGAGGAACACAGGGGTCTGTACAAGGACGTGATGATGGAGAATCACCGACCCCTCACATCACTGGGTAAGAGGAGACATTTATTGTACAGGGGAGAGCAGGTATGGGGGTCCTCTATATACACCCAGCATCTGATAATAACATATATACAATGTCCTCAGTCACTGCGTGTCTCCTACAGATGGGCCAGTAACAGGAATACCCCAGAGAGATGTCCCCGTCCTCTGTATTCCCAGGATAATCACATATATACAATGTCCTCAGTCACTGTGTGTCTCCTACAGATGGTCCCAGTAACAGGAATACCCCAGAGAGATGTCCCCGTCCTCTGTATTCCCAGGATTATCACATATATACAATGTACTTAGTCACTGCGTGTCTCCTACAGATGGTCCCAGTAACAGGAATACCCCAGAGAGATGTCCCCGTCCTCTGTATTCCCAGGATAATCACATATATACCATGTCCTCAGTCACTGTGTGTCTCCTACAGATGGGCCCAGTAACAGCAATACCCCAGAGAGATGTCCCCGTCCTCTGTATTCCCAGGATAATCACATATATACCATGTCCTCAGTCACTGCGTGTCTCCTACAGATGGGCCCAGTAACAGGAATACCCCAGAGAGATGTCCCTGTCCTCTGTATTCCCAGGATAATCACATATATACAATGTCCTCAGTCACTGTGTGTCTCCTACAGATGGGCCCAGTAACAGGAATACCCCAGAGAGATGTCCCCGTCCTCTGTATTCCCAGGATAATCACATATATACAATGTCCTCAGTTACTGTGTGTCTCCTACAGATGGGCCCAGTAACAGGAATACCCCAGAGAGATGTCCCCGTCCTCTGTATTCCCAGGATAATCACATATATACAATGTACTCAGTCACTGTGTGTCTCCTACAGATGGGCCCAGTAACAGGAATACCCCAGAGAGATGTCCCCGTCCTCTGTATTCCCAGGATAATCACATATATACAATGTCCTCAGTCACTGTGTGTCTCCTACAGATGGGCCCAGTAACAGAGATACCCCAGAGAGATGTCCCCGTCCTCTGTATTCCCAGGATAATCACATATATACCATGTCCTCAGTCACTGTGTATCTCCTACAGATGGGGCCAGTAACAGGAGTACCCCAGAGAGATGTCCCCGTCCTCTGTATTCCCAGGATAATCACATATATACAATGTCCTCAGTCACTGTGTGTCTCCTACAGATGGGCCCAGTAACAGAGATACCCCAGAGAGATGTCCCCGTCCTCTGTATTCCCAGGATAATCACATATATACCATGTCCTCAGTCACTGTGTATCTCCTACAGATGGGCCCAGTAACAGGAATACCCCAGAGAGATGTCCCCCGTCCTCTGTATTCCCAGGATAATCACATATATACAATGTACTCAGTCACTGTGTGTCTCCTACAGATGGGCCCAGTAACAGGAATACCCCAGAGAGATGTCCCCGTCCTCTGTATTCCCAGGATAATCACATATATATCATGTCCTCAGTCACTGCGTGTCTCCTACAGATGGGCCCAGTAACAGGAATACCCCAGAGAGATGTCCCCCGTCCTCTGTATTCCCAGGATAATCACATATATACAATGTACTCAGTCACTGTGTGTCTCCTACAGATGGGCCCAGTAACAGGAATACCCCAGAGAGATGTCCCCGTCCTCTGTATTCCCAGGATAATCACATATATATCATGTCCTCAGTCACTGCGTGTCTCCTACAGATGGGCCAGTAACAGAGATACCCCAGAGAGATGTCCCCGTCCTCTGTATTCCCAGGATAATCACATATATACAATGTCCTCAGTCACTGCGTGTCTCCTACAGATGGGCCCAGTAACAGGAATACCCCAGAGAGATGTCCCCGTCCTCTGTATTCCCAGGATAATCACATATATACAATGTCCTCAGTCACTGTGTGTCTCCTACAGATGGGCCCAGTAACAGGAATACCCCAGAGAGATGTCCCCGTCCTCTGTATTCCCAGGATAATCACATATATACCATGTCCTCAGTCACTGTGTGTCTCCTACAGATGGGCCCAGTAACAGGAATACCCCAGAGAGATGTCCCCCGTCCTCTGTATTCCCAGGATAATCACATATATACCATGTCCTCAGTCACTGCGTGTCTCCTACAGATGGGGCCAGTAACAGGAATACCCCAGAGAGATGTCCCCGTCCTCTGTATTCCCAAGATAATCACATATATACAATGTACTCAGTCACTGCGTGTCTCCTACAGATGGGCCCAGTAACAGGAATACCCCAGAGAGATGTCCCCGTCCTCTGTATTCCCAGGATAATCACATATATACCATGTCCTCAGTCACTGCGTGTCTCCTACAGATGGGCCCAGTAACAGGAATACCCCAGAGAGATGTCCCCGTCCTCTGTATTCCCAGGATAATCACATATATACAATGTCCTCAGTCACTGCGTGTCTCCTACAGATGGGGCCAGTAACAGGAATACCCCAGAGAGATGTCCCCGTCCTCTGTATTCCCAGGATAATCACATATATACAATGTCCTCAGTCACTGCGTGTCTCCTACAGATGGCCCAGTAACAGGAATACGCCAGAGAGATGTCCCCGTCCTCTGTATTCCCAGGATAATCACATATATACCATGTCATCAGTCACTGTGTGTCTCCTACAGATGGGACCAGTAACAGGAATACACCAGAGAGATGTCCCCATCCTCTGTATTCCCAGGATAATCACATATATACCATGTCCTCAGTCACTGCGTGTCTCCTACAGATGGGCCCAGTAACAGGAATACCCCAGAGAGATGTCCTCTGTATTCCCAGGATAATCACATATATACCATGTCCTCAGTCACTGCGTGTCTCCTACAGATGGGCCAGTAACAGGAATACCCCAGAGAGATGTCCCCGTCCTCTGTATTCCCAGGATAATCACATATATACCATGTACTCAGTCACTGTGTGTCTCCTACAGATGATCCCAGTAACAGGAATACCCCAGAGAGATGTCCCCGTCCTCTGTATTCCCAGGATAATCACATATATACCATGTCCTCAGTCACTGTGTGTCTCCTACAGATGGGCCAGTAACAGGAATACCCCAGAGAGATGTCCCCGTCCTCTGTATTCCCAGGATAATCACATATATACCATGTCCTCAGTCACTGCGTGTCTCCTACAGATGGGGCCAGTAACAGGAATACCCCAGAGAGATGTCCCCGTCCTCTGTATTCCCAGGATAATCACATATATACAATGTCCTCCGTCACTGCGTGTCTCCTACAGATGGGCACAGTAACAGGAATACCCCAGAGAGATGTCCCAGTCCTCTGTATTCCCAGGATAATCACATATATACCCTGTCCTCAGTCACTGTGTGTCTCCTACAGATGGGCCCAGTAACAGGAATACCCCAGAGAGATGTCCCCGTCCTCTGTATTCCCAGGATAATCACATATATACAATGTCCTCAGTCACTGCGTGTCTCCTACAGATGGGGCCAGTAACAGGAATACCCCAGAGAGATGTCCCCGTCCTCTGTATTCCCAGGATAATCACATATATACAATGTCCTCAGTCACTGCGTGTCTCCTACAGATGGGCCCAGTAACAGGAATACCCCAGAGAGATGTCCTCTGTATTCCCAGGATAATCACATATATACCATGTCCTCAGTCACTGCTTGTCTCCTACAGATGGGCCAGTAACAGGAATACCCCAGAGAGATGTCCCCGTCCTCTGTATTCCCAGGATAATCACATATATACCATGTCCTCAGTCACTGTGTGTCTCCTACAGATGGGCCAGTAACAGGAATACCCCAGAGAGATGTCCCCGTCCTCTGTATTCCCAGGATAATCACATATATACCATGTCCTCAGTCACTGTGTGTCTCCTACAGATGGGCCCAGTAACAGGAATACCCCAGAGAGATGTCCCCGTCCTCTGTATTCCCAGGATAATCACATATATACCATGTCCTCAGTCACTGCGTGTCTCCTACAGATGGGGCCAGTAACAGGAATACCCCAGAGAGATGTCCCCGTCCTCTGTATTCCCAGGATAATCACATATATACAATGTCCTCCGTCACTGCGTGTCTCCTACAGATGGGCACAGTAACAGGAATACCCCAGAGAGATGTCCCCGTCCTCTGTATTCCCAGGATAATCACATATATACAATGTCCTCAGTCACTGTGTGTCTCCTACAGATGGGGCCAGTCACAGGAATACCCCAGAGAGATGTCCCCGTCCTCTGTATTCCCAGGATAATCACATATATACCATGTCCTCAGTCACTGTGTGTCTCCTACAGATGGGCCCAGTAACAGGAATACCCCAGAGAGATGTCCCCGTCCTCTGTATTCCCAGGATAATCACATATACACAATGTCCTCAGTCACTGTGTGTCTCCTACAGATGGGCCCAGTAACAGGAATACCCCAGAGAGATGTCCCCGTCCTCTGTATTCCCAGGACTGTACAGAGGAGAATCACAGGACCCCACAGGATGATCAGGTAGGTGGGATTTAGGGTCTCACCAATATACCACAGTGACTGTCACTATATGATCCCTACAGAAGCTGTGGGTCTTATACACTGATATAATATTCAACTAAATAAATTATATATAATTATATTTTTTATTGATTTTTGGAATATTTAGGGTAAGAGTCTGGCTAATATAAAAATAGAAGATATAAAGGTTGAAGAAGAGATATATGCGACTAAAATTAAGGTTGAATATGTAGAAGAAGAAGAGACATATGTGAGAGGTGATCAGCGGTGTAAGGAGGAGGAAATCCCTACAGATATCAGCACAGGTGAGTAATAAACACTTATTACAGAATAGAGAACCTATTATACTCCTGCTCTCCCCTCACATCATGTCACTGTGTTACCAGCCCAGAGATCTGACCAGTCTCCTCCCCACACTCTCTGGTGTATCTCATACATCAGGTGCCATCAGCCCCTATTATACTCCTGCTCTCCCCCTCACATCATGTCACTGTGTGTTACCAGCCCAGAGATCTGACCAGTCTCCTCCCCGCACTCTCTGGTGTATCTCTTACATCAGGAGCCATCAGCCCCTATTATACTCCTGCTCTCCCCTCACATCATGTCACTGTGTGTTACCAGCCCAGAGATCTGACCAGTCTCCTCCCCGCACTCTCTGGTGTATCTCATACATCAGGAGCCATCAGCCCCTATTATACTCCTGCTCTCCCCTCACATCATGTCACTGTGTTACCAGCCCAGAGATCTGACCAGTCTCCTCCCCGCACTCTCTGGTGTATCTCATACATCAGGAGCCATCAGCCCCTATTATACTCCTGCTCTCCCCCTCACATCATGTCACTGTGTGTTACCAGCCCAGAGATCTGACCAGTCTCCTCCCCGCACTCTCTGGTGTATCTCATACATCAGCAGCCATCAGCCCCTATTATACTCCTGCTCTCCCCTCACATCATGTCACTGTGTGTTACCAGCCCAGAGATCTGACCAGTCTCCTCCCTGCACTCTCTGGTGTATCTCATACATCAGCAGCCATCACCCCTATTATACTCCTGCTCTCCCCTCACATCATGTCACTGTGTGTTACCAGCCCAGAGATCTGACCAGTCTCCTCCCCGCACTCTCTGGTGTATCTCATACATCAGGAGCCATCAGCCCCTATTATACTCCTGCACTCCCCCTCACATCATGTCACTGTGTGTTACCAGCCCAGAGATCTGACCAGTCTCCTCCCCACACTCTCTGGTGTATCTCATACATCAGGATCCACCAGCCCCTATTATACTCCTGCCCTCCCCCTCACATCATGTCACTGTGTGTTACCAGCCCAGAGATCTGACCAGTCTCCTCCCCGCACTCTCTGGTGTATCTCTTACATCAGGAGCCATCAGCCCCTATTATACTCCTGCTCTCCCCTCACATCATGTCACTGTGTGTTACCAGCCCAGAGATCTGACCAGTCTCCTCCCCGCACTCTCTGGTGTATCTCATACATCAGGAGCCATCAGCCCCTATTATACTCCAGCTCTCCCCTCACATCATGTCACTGTGTGTTACCAGCCCAGAGATCTGACCAGTCTCCTCCCCGCACTCTCTGGTGTATCTCATACATCAGGAGCCATCAGCCCCTATTATACTCCTGCTCTCCTCCTCACATCATGTCACTGTGTGTTACCAGCCCAGAGATCTGACCAGTCTCCTCCCCGCACTCTCTGGTGTATCTCATACATCAGCAGCCATCAGCCCCTATTATACTCCTGCTCTCCCCCTCACATCATGTCACTGTGTCTTACCAGCCCAGAGATCTGACCAGTCTCCTCCCCGCACTCTCTGGTGTATCTCATACATCAGGTGCCATCAGCCCCTATTATACTCCTGCTCTCCCCCTCACATCATGTCACTGTGTGTTACCAGCCCAGAGATCTGACCAGTCTCCTCCCTGCACTCTCTGGTGTATCTCATACATCAGCAGCCATCAGCCCCTATTATACTCCTGCTCTCCCCCTCACATCATGTCACTGTGTGTGACCAGCCCAGAGATCTGACCAGTCTCCTCCCCGCACTCTCTGGTGTATCTCATACACCAGGAGCCATCAGCCCCTATTATACTCCTGCTCTCCCCCTCACATCATGTCACTGTGTGTTACCAGCCCAGAGATCTGACCAGTCTCCTCCCCACACTCTCTGGTGTATCTCATACACCAGGAGCCATCAGCCCCTATTATACTCCTGCTCTCCCCCTCACATCATGTCACTGTGTGTTACCAGCCCAGAGATCTGACCAGTCTCCTCCCCGCACTCTCTGGTGTATCTCATACATCAGGAGCCATCAGCCCCTATTATACTCCTGCTCTCCCCCTCACATCATGTCACTGTGTGTTACCAGCCCAGAGATCTGACCAGTCTCCTCCCTGCACTCTCTGGTGTATCTCATACATCAGCAGCCATCAGCCCCTATTATACTCCTGCTCTCCCCCTCACATCATGTCACTGTGTGTGACCAGCCCAGAGATCTGACCAGTCTCCTCCCCGCACTCTCTGGTGTATCTCATACACCAGGAGCCATCAGCCCCTATTATACTCCTGCTCTCCCCCTCACATCATGTCACTGTGTGTTACCAGCCCAGAGATCTGACCAGTCTCCTCCCCGCACTCTCTGGTGTATCTCATACATCAGGAGCCATCAGCCCCTATTATACTCCTGCTCTCCACCTCACATCATGTCACTGTGTGTTACCAGCCCAGAGATCTGACCAGTCTCCTCCCCGCACTCTCTGGTGTATCTCATACATCAGGAGCCATCAGCCCCTATTATACTCCTGCTCTCCTCTCACATCATGTCACTGTGTGTTACCAGCCCAGAGATCTGACCAGTCTCCTCCCCGCACTCTCTGGTGTATCTCATACATCAGGAGCCATCAGCCTCTATTATACTCCTGCTCTCCCCCTCACATCATGTCACTGTGTGTTACCAGCCCAGAGATCTGACCAGTCTACTCCCTGCACTCTCTGGTGTATCTCATACATCAGGAACCATCAGCCCCTATTATACTTCTGCTCTCCCCTCACATCATGTCACTGTGTGTTACCAGCCCAGAGATCTGACCAGTCTCCTCCCCGCACTCTCTGGTGTATCTCATACATCAGCAGCCATCAGTCCCTATTATACTCCTGCTCTCCCCCTCACATCATGTCACTGTGTGTTACCAGCCCAGAGATCTGACCAGTCTC
This sequence comes from Crinia signifera, assembly GCF_055691185.1. Classification (NCBI taxonomy): domain Eukaryota; kingdom Metazoa; phylum Chordata; class Amphibia; order Anura; family Myobatrachidae; genus Crinia; species Crinia signifera. The sequence goes on along the minus strand of NC_139222.1, from coordinate 3,154,493 downwards.
CTCCCCGCACTCTCTGGTGTATCTCATACATCAGCAGCCATCAGTCCCTATTATACTCCTGCTCTCCCCCTCACATCATGTCACTGTGTGTTACCAGCCCAGAGATCTGACCAGTCTCCTCCCCGCACTCTCTGGTGTATCTCATACATCAGGTGCCATCAGCCCCTATTATACTCCTGCTCTCCCCCTCACATAATGTCACTGTGTGTTACCAGCCCAGAGATCTGACCAGTCTCCTCCCCACTCATAATAGTAACATGGTGGTACAGTGGTCAGTATTGCTATCTTGCAGCACTGAAGTCATGAGTTGAATTCCCAGACAACTTGCTGTTTGTGTGGAGTTTGTATGTATTTCTTGGTTACTTGGCTTCTGATAGCAAATTAACCCTAGTTTGTGCCTGTCCGTGTGGTAGGTAAATAGATTGTAAGCTCCCTGGTGTGACTGATGTGAATGGCTATAGTCCCTGTACAGTGCTGTGAATAATAATACAGGTATGTTATTTCGGACAGGTGCCTCAGAGGGAGGTCTCCTCTTGTCTGCAGAGAATGACGTAGAAGATGACATCACACAAGATTCTCCAGGAGATAACATTGTTACTCTATATATAAGCCCAGTATCTCACAGTGCTGATATATCATCTGGTCCATCTCCTTGTGCGGACAGTTCTCCTGATACCTCAGCCTTTCTTACATACAGTGCAGCTCAGACACGTGGTAAAATATATCCCTGTGCTGAGTGTGGGAAATGTTTTACACATAAATCATATCTTGTTGTACATCAGAGAAGTCACACAGGTGAGAAACCGTATTCATGCTCTGAGTGTGGGAAATGTTTTACACAGAAATCACGTCTTGTTACACATCAGAGATATCACACAGGCGAGAGGCCATTCCCATGCTCTGAGTGTGGGAAATGTTTTACATCCAATTCAGATCTTTCTAGACATAAGAAAAGTCATACAGGTGAAAGGCCATTCCCATGCTCTGAGTGTGGGAAATGTTTCACACAGCTATCCCATCTTGTTACACATCAGAGATGGCACACGGGTGAGAGGCCATTTCCATGCTCTGAGTGTGGGAGATGTTTTGCACAGAAATCAAATCTCGTTACACACAAGAGATGTCACACAGGCGAGAAACCTTTTCCATGTTTGGAGTGTGGGAAATGTTTTGCGAAGAGATCACGTCTTGTTGCACATCAGATTTCGCACAAAAAAGAATGTGAGCTGACACAAAACGGTTAATCACTCGCAGACAATTACCGTGGATGTTATTAGTATAAGATTCACATAGGTCATTTGGGTGAAACTAAAGTGGGGTACACCCAGTCCCACATCGCTCTCAGCAATCTTTTATTGTTTACAGATATAAAGCTGTATACAACTGTAAGGAACACAAAGCACTGCAATGCTTTCTGTACAGATATATGATGAACAATAAACAGATATTGTAAGATATACTTCTATAACGAGTGAGTCCATTTTTCTATTTGATTGGGAAAACATCTCCATTTAAAGACGTCACATTGAATAATAACAGTGTTTTATTGAAACAAGGGAAACAGGATCAACCTTTTGTGTATGAAGAAATAGATCAGAATCGAATTACATTACTTACAAATCCGGGTCTACACCACACAAACACCAGTGATAGAATAAGTACAATACCAATCGATGTCTGATAATCCCAGAGTGCTATCGATGAATGGTTTCCCTCTCAATTTTAAGTGTATGTACCCAAAAGAGAAGAAAAATGGAAACCAATAGTGTGATATTGTTACACTACATAGGACACATATAAAATATAAGGGAGGTCAACTCGTACCAAAAGGATTTGTCTACTAAGTTTGTAGACAATCGCACTTGATTGAGGGGAATCTGGGTTCCACCAATGGATCCTCGTCCTCTCGTTTACCCAAAGGTGCAGATATGTACTCAAAGGAAGTATAATGTCATGATCGGTCACAGGAGAGGAAAGAAGCGATACAATTGGCTGGTGCGTAATGACCTATCAGACAGCAGTCCCAACTCATTGGAATTATTTACGTAATAAAGCTGCTGGCCAGCGGTGCATCGGGTGTACAATATGCAGCTTCGTGGACCCGGGTGACTATGTTGTGCACCCCGAGGACAGGTACAAAGTTCTTCATTACACATAGCCTTAGACGTACTTCCACGTTTGTAGTTTATTTGGTCCACTTTAAAGTCAAAATAGTATTTAAAAAGTAAATGACATTGTGGCATTTTTGAGAAATTGTGGGTATACGCAAGTTACGTATACATGTGCTGTGCGTCACTACAGTACACTGTGTATATATGCTGAGCTCGCGCATTACAGTATAATATGTTATCGCTGGGAAAAGCCATGAAGTCACACATACCTGCATTCTAGTGGGCGGAAGACCGGCACTCCTATACATTCACTGCAACACACTGGATAGCAGGTGGAATGTGCGTTTACAAGAAGCAGTTCAGTGATGAATATTCATTAAGCTCAGCAGGGGCAATAACGTTCAGTTTAAAAATCCATCTCGCTTCAAGTTGCAGAAGCTTCTTATCCCGATCTCCTCATCTCACATTCGCCGGTACCTGGTCTATCGTCTTGTATTTTAATGTCGGCAGGGAATGCCTGAAGTCCCTGAAGTGTTCAGCAACCGGTTGCTCAGAGCGGTCGCCATCCAAGGCATTTTAATCGCAGAGCGATGTATCGCCATGTGCTCCTTAAAAGTTCTGCTGGTCTTGCCCACATATGCGAGCCTGCAGGGGCACAACATCATGTAGACTACGAACCTGCTGGAACAAGTCAACACCTGTTTGATTTTATACCTGTGACCTGTATGCGGGTGCGTGAAAGTGTGCCCTTGCTCAAGGTATCCACATGTCACACATCCCGTGCACCGATAGTTACCAGGTTAGAAAATGCGTTTTCTTGGTGCATCCCAGCCCTGTCACATCCGTTTTCACCAGCTTATCGCACAGGCTGGTGCCTCTTGTAGCATTTGTCGAATACGTGTTGATGAAAGGATATCCACACATATTTGGCGGCTAGCTCCATGTTGGTGAAAACGGTAAAAAGCCTCTGGTATGCCAAGATCCGGACCTACTGGCGCTCGGAAATGTGGGGGTGATGCTATGCTACAAAAGAGGCACCAGCCTGCGCGATAAGCTGGTGAAAACACTTGATCTTTGAGGAAGCCGCCGACATACGCAGGTGGGGAAACGCGTCAGTCCCTAATCTTGTTTTCTACACAAAAAGGTAATGGCGGCCGGCTCCCTACAGCATACTGCACTCTGGGAATCTTTTCCGCTGAAAATGAACATCTAACCCCTATAAAAGGTCTGCGAATGGCAGCTATATGCTCTCGTCTGAATGCGGATATACCATTAATACAATCATTGACTAATCTTACTAATCGGATCCAGACAATTGGCATATCGTGTCATTTTAGCCCCGCCCCCTCCATGGAGATCAGTGATTTCGACTATTTCCCGTAATGGGGGTGGGGCTTAATGACGTCCCAGTCAAGCCCCGCCCCCCAAACGTGTAATCAAAGTCTCCTCTCTGGGCTTCTCCCGGAGAGGAGCATTTGAAAGTCGGCCACCCTGAAATAGTCATACTGCACTTATGGATATTTGGTATTGTATCACCCCTGTTCTGTGCGTTCGATCACAATACAATACTATATACATCAGTTGTACACTCTGTGTATAAGGCGTGCATAACCGCACCAGAGGTATGCGGGGATAATAGACGCAGCTGGAAGAATCCGGAAACAGCTCGGGCCTGCACAGTAATTGGTTATATTAACAGATAGACAAAGGGTGATGAGGTCACATCTTCGGCTTCTTCTATTGGCCGGTCCACGAAAAACACCCTGGGTAGCCAGCTGCTGATTGGATGGCAGTCTAGTCTTTTGTCCACACCGATGATGCTGGACGCAGGCCCCGCCCAAATGAATAACGCATATTGATATAGAACAGCGCAGGAACCGGATTTGATGGACATCCGCAATATCAGCTGATCCGCTCAGATTTCACCTCGCCCGGAACGGTTTCCCCCAGTATGGATTGTGCAGTAACAACCGTAGGGACGGTCGCCGAATGTGAAGAGGGCAAACTAGAATTCCGTTGGATAGTGGATATATATATTTTAGACGGCCTATAGGATAAAAAGAAAACAATGGATATTTAAGAACTATATTGGGCATTGTATGGCAATCTATGCAGGAACCACGCACGTAGATATGGATCCGATACGATTTCCCGGCGGTCGGAATCCCGACACTGGAATCCCGACCGCCGAAATCCCGACAAGGGGGGGACATGGATCGCCCCCCCTTGCGGGCTCGCTGCGCTCGCCACGCAGCGGGCCCGGTGCCTCGCTACGCTCGGCACGCTATTTTATTCTCCCTCTATGGGTGTCGTGGACACCCACGGAGGGAGAAAGTTTCGGGATTTCGGCGGTCGGGATTCCAGTGTCGGGATTCCGACCGCCGGCAAATCAACTGCATCCCGTAGATATAACATAAAACATACAAAATGTCATTGCGTGCTTATGGTATAATGTGCATAGGGGCCACATATGGTTACGTGTAGGTATACATTGACATTCATTATTGGAGGGATGGTGAATGGATACAAATTAAAATACCACTAAATTAATATAATTTAATATAAATAAATTTAATATATATTATATATTTTCTATTAATGGTTGTTATGTTTATTTTTTGATCATGTGATATATATGAATAGGGGTATAAGGGTGGCCGCCGGACGTGTCTGGAGAAACAAGGGTGCTCCCGGTTCCCCTTAGAAGATCTCCTCCAGACTCCTAAGTCTTCAGGAGAGAAGCTAAAGGGGAGAAAATCCTTTTGGTATAAAACTCTTATTGATTTTTGGTCACACTTCAATTCGCATCCAGATGTTTTCCCAGTATAAAGTATAAAGTATACAACTGGCAAATGTAATAGAGTGCGATATTTGGTAAACGTTACTAAAAATCACCAAAAAAATGAAAGGTGAATGTGACAGAACCATGCACACATCATTGAGATCTGTGCCTGGTTCTGTCTTTTAAAATGTGTAAAAGTTTAAATTTTAAAACCAAATGGCGTGGGGTCCCCCCTCCAGAGCATAACCAGCCCTGGGCTCCCCCGTCCAAAAATACGGGGGACAAAAAGCATACGGGTCCCCCGTATTTCTGAAACCAGCCCCGGACTCTTGGACCAGTCCTGGTTCCAAAAATACGGGGGACAAAAAAAACTGGGGGTCCCCCGTATTTTGGAACCAGCACCGGGCTCCAACAGCCCACGGTGTCATGCCACAGCCGGGGGACACGTTTTACATAAGGTCCCCCGGCCGTATCATGCTCATTGTGGCCGGTCAGCCCTGGACGGGGTACCTGAGAGAGTGGAGACCCCCCAATACAGCCCCCCCCCCAGGCTTCAACCATTCCGGGCTGAAGCTTGGGGTTGTCACCAGCGGCCGTGGGTGTTTTTTACAGGTGAACTACAAGTCCCAGCAGCCCCCCCCATCCATGCATGCTGGGACTTGGCGAACCACAAGTCCCAGCATACAGGGCATTAATGGGTGTGCTGGGACTTGTAGTCCACCTGTAAAAATAATGTAAAAAAAAAACACATACACTGAGAACAGTACAATTTTATTACGCACACATACATTAATTTTACACCAATATACTCACAACACCAGGCTCCAGTGCTGACTCCCTCCCCCAATGCAGGCTCGTCCTGCGCTGACAGCGGGGTGAGCCAGCTTCCTCCGTCCCTGCTGACAGCTTCTATAGCCCTGTCACAGCGCTATAGAATCTGTTAGCGTGGTTGGCTCAACCCTGATTGGCTGAAAGCGTCTCCATGGAGAAAGAAGATGGGATAACTGTGCGCAAACCCCACTGCTGAATAACAAATAAAAGTGACCACTATTGGGTAAAAATAAAAATAGTGTTTTTATTTATAATATACACGGGACGGTATGGGTAAGAATGATGTATTATATACAGTCAATATAGAATAAAATAACTAAGGAGTGTCTCCTAATACCGGTATACACTAACCAGACGAACAAACATAAAACATAGAATTCCTCCGGGCCTGATTCAGTGTCTTATGTCAGGGAGGATGATTTATAGCAAAGTCCAGAATGATTCCCACCTGGGTAAAAAAGATCCTGCAATATTTGGGTAACCGCTATATTACAGCTGGTATTAGGGTCTTTGGAGAGATGAAAGGGTAATACCTTCAGTCCAGATACTCACTGACCACATAAATCGAAAGTGTCTGCCGGCAGACTTTACTCCCACTGCGATGCTTGATAGACAGTAGGGAGCCCGATTCCTCTGTAAGTCCCTTCTACGCGTTTCACCTGTACACAGGCTTCGTCAGGAAGTATTTGCAGAGTAGTGTGGTATCTGGATGGTGCCCTTTTTATTCTCCCCGGCGTCATGTCATCAGGCTTCCGCCCTTTCTCCCCGTCACTTCCGGGTTTCGCGGGCGCTCACTTCCGCCCTTCTTTCGCGTCATGAATAGTATACTACTCGTCCTACACGACCCCTACAACTGTCCCCTCTGTGCTCATTTCTGCTTCCATTATTCACTCCCCTCTTCATAATAGGGATGGCCATCATTGCCTTTGCCATCAATGGTTGTCATCAATGGCAAAAGTGCAACTGGCCATCGATAGTGTATAAATATGGATGACCATCAATGTTTTCACATATCGATGGTCATCCATTTCCTTTGATTGATTGTTCTGTGGGCCAATCAAAATGCAGGGGCGGGGCTTTGCGGCTGCTGGGGGCAGAGCTATGCTCCGTGTCCCATCATCTTGGGGAAAAAGCAAAAACGAAACAATTCGTTTAAGCTTGACATCGATGGTGGGAAACCATCTGGTTCTCCCCCATAGATGGCAAAACGATTCGACATCGGCCATAAACCATTGATGATTTCTAATCATCGATGGCCAGACCCTCTTCTTAACACTCATGAGCTTTTTACTTACTTCGCTACATGCACTTTATCATCCAAAACTTGTCACTACACCAAATAGTCACAAACCTCCACTAACATTCATTTAGCTGGTGATATATCCACACATCCAGGCCCTGACCACCTGCCACACTCACATTCAGCTGAGTCAGAACAAGATATAAATCAGAAAAAAAGAAATAAACAACAATAACCATATAGAAATCAGGCTAACCTCATAAATGTCACATGTATCCCATCACCCTCCAAGTCACTAACATGTGCCTTACCGAATGCACGCTCTGTATGCAGCAAACTAACCTCAGTCCACAACCTCTTCATCTCTGGCAACTATAACCTGCTGGCCATTACAGAGGCCTGGCTCACACAGTCAGACACGGCCTTGTCGGCAGCACTGTCACATGGTGGTTTCCACCTCACTCACACCGCCAGGTCTGGTAACTGTAACATGGTCACACAGTCAGACACGGCCTCGTCTGCAGCCCTGTCACATGGTGGTCTCCACCTCACTCACACCTCCAGGCCTAGTAACTGTAACATGGTCACACAATCAGCCACGGCCTCCCCTGCAGCACTGTCACATGGTGGTTTCCACCTCACCCACACCTTCAGGCCTAGTAACAGTAACATGGTCACACAGTCAGACACAGCCTCGCCTGCAGCACTGTCACATGGTGGTTTCCACCTCACCCACACCTTCAGGCCTAGTAACAGTAACATGGTCACACAGTCAGACTCAGCCTCCCCTGCAGCACTGCCACATGGTGGTCTCCACCTCACTCACACCTCCAGGCCTGGTAACAGTAACATGGTCACACAGTCAGACACGGCCTCCCCTGCAGCACTGTCACATGGTGGTCTCCACCTCACTCACACCTTCAGGCCTAGTAACAGTAACATGGTCACACAGTCAGACACAGCCTCGCCTGCAGCACTGTCACATGGTGGTTTCCACCTCACCCACACCTTCAGGCCTAGTAACAGTAACATGGTCACACAGTCAGACTCAGCCTCCCCTGCAGCACTGCCACATGGTGGTCTCCACCTCACTCACACCTCCAGGCCTGGTAACAGTAACATGGTCACACAGTCAGACACGGCCTCACCTGCAGCACTGTCACATGGTGGTCTCCACCTCACTCACACCTCCAGGCCTGGTAACAGTAACATGGTCACACAGTCAGACATGGCCTCCCCTGCAGCCCTGTCACATGGTGGTCTCCACCTCACTCACACCTTCAGGCCTAGTAACAGTAACATGGTCACACAATCAGCCACGGCCTCCCCTGCAGTACTGTCACATGGTGGTTTCCACCTCACCCACACCTTCAGGCCTAGTAACAGTAACATGGTCACACAATCAGCCACGGCCTCCCCTGCAGTACTGTCACATGGTGGTTTCCACCTCACCCACACCTTCAGGCCTAGTAACAGTAACATGGTCACACAGTCAGACTCAGCCTCCCCTGCAGTACTGTCACATGGTGGTTTCCACCTCACCCACACCTTCAGGCCTAGTAACAGTAACATGGTCACACAGTCAGACACAGCCTCACCTGCAGCACTGTCACATGGTGGTCTCCACCTCACTCACACCTCCAGGCCTGGTAACTGTAACATGGTCACACAGTCAGACACGGCCTCCCCTGCAGCACTGTCACATGGTGGTTTCCACCTCACTCACACCTCCAGGCCTGGTAACTGTAACATGGTCACACAGTCAGACACGGCCTCCCCTGCAGCACTGTCACATGGTGGTTTCCACCTCACCCACACCTTCAGGCCTAGTAACAGTAACATGGTCACACAGTCAGACACAGCCTCACCTGCAGCACTGTCACATGGTGGTCTCCACCTCACTCACACCTCCAGGCCTGGTAACTGTAACATGGTCACACAGTCAGACACGGCCTCCCCTGCAGCACTGTCACATGGTGGTTTCCACCTCACTCACACCTCCAGGCCTGGTAACTGTAACATGGTCACACAGTCAGACACGGCCTCCCCTGCAGCACTGTCACATGGTGGTTTCCACCTCACTCACACCTCCAGGCCTGGTAACTGTAACATGGTCACACAGTCAGACACAGCCTCACCTGCAGCACTGTCACATGGTGGTCTCCACCTCACACCTCCAGGCCTGGTAACAGTAACATGGTCACACAGTCAGACATGGCCTCCCCTGCAGCCCTGTCACATGTTGGTCTCCACCTCACTCACACCTTCAGGCCTAGTAACAGTAACATGGTCACACAGTCAGACACAGCCTCCCCTGCAGCACTGTCACATGGTGGTCTCCACCTCACTCACACCTCCAGGCCTGGTAACTGTAACATGGTCACACAGTCAGACACGGCCTCGCCTGCAGCACTGTCACACGGTGGTCGCCACCTCACTCACACCTCCAGCCCTGGTAACTGTAACATGGTCACACAATCAGACACAGCCTCGCCTGCAGCACTGTCACATGGTGGTTTCCACCTCACTCACACCTCCAGGCCTGGGAACTGTAACATGGTCACACAGTCAGACACAGCCTCCCCTGCAGCCCTGTCACATGGTGGTCTCCACCTCACTCACACCTCCAGGCCTGGTAACAGTAACATGGTCACACAGTCAGACATGGCCTCCCCTGCAGCCCTGTCACATGTTGGTCTCCACCTCACTCACACCTTCAGGCCTAGTAACAGTAACATGGTCACACAGTCAGACACAGCCTCACCTGCAGCACTGTCACATGGTGGTCTCCACCTCACTCACACCTCCAGGCCTGGTAACTGTAACATGGTCACACAGTCAGACACGGCCTCGCCTGCAGCACTGTCACACGGTGGTCGCCACCTCACTCACACCTCCAGCCCTGGTAACTGTAACATGGTCACACAATCAGACACAGCCTCGCCTGCAGCACTGTCACATGGTGGTTTCCACCTCACTCACACCTCCAGGCCTGGTAACTGTAACATGGTCACACAGTCAGACACAGCCTCCCCTGCAGCACTGTCACATGGTGGTCGCCACCTCACTCACACCTCCAGGCCTGGTAACTGTAACATGGTCACACAGTCAGACACAGCCTCGCCTGCAGCACTGTCACATGGTGGTTTCCACTTCACTCACACCTCCAGGCCTGGTAACTGTAACATGGTCACACAGTCAGACACGGCCTCCCCTGCAGCACTGTCACATGGTGGTCGCCACCTCACTCACACCTCCAGGCCTGGTAACTGTAACATGGTCACACAGTCAGACACAGCCTCGCCTGCAGCACTGTCACATGGTGGTTTCCACTTCACTCACACCTCCAGGCCTGGTAACTGTAACATGGTCACACAGTCAGACACGGCCTCCCCTGCAGCACTGTCACATGGTGGTCGCCACCTCACTCACACCTCCAGGCCTGGTAACTGTAACATGGTCACACAGTCAGACACGGCCTCGTCTGCAGCACTGGCACATGGTGGTTTCCACTTCACTCACACCTCCAGGCCTGGTAACTGTAACATGGTCACACAGTCAGACACGGCCTCCCCTGCAGCACTGTCACATGGTGGTATCCACCTCACACACCTCCAGGCCTGGTAACAGTAACATGGTCACACAATCAGACACAGCTTCCCCTGCAGCACTGTCACATGGTGGTTTACACCTCACTCACACCTCCAGGCCTGGTAACTGTAACATGGTCACACAGTCAGACACAGCCTCCCCTGCAGCCCTGTCACATGGTGGTCTCCACCTCACTCACACCTCCAGGCCTGGTAACTGTAACATGGTCACACAGTCAGACACAGACTCCCCTGCAGCCCTGTCACATGGTGGTCTCCACCTCACTCACACCTCCAGGCCTGGTAACTGTAACATGGTCACACAGTCAGACACGGCCTCCCCTGCAGCACTGTCACATGGTGGTATCCACCTCACACACCTCCAGGCCTGGTAACAGTAACATGGTCACACAATCAGACACAGCTTCCCCTGCAGCACTGTCACATGGTGGTTTACACCTCACTCACACCTCCAGGCCTGGTAACTGTAACATGGTCACACAGTCAGACACAGCCTCCCCTGCAGCCCTGTCACATGGTGGTCTCCACCTCACACACACCTCCAGGCCTGGTAACTGTAACATGGTCACACAATCAGACATGGCCTCCCCAGCAGCACTGTCACATGGTGGTCTCCACCTCACTCACGCCTCCAGGCCTGGTAACAGTAACATGGTCACACAGTCAGACACGGCCTCCCATGCAGCATTGTCACACAGTGGTCTCCACCTAACACACACCTCCAGGCCTGGTAACTGTAACATGGTCACACAGTCAGACACAGCCTCGCCTGCAGCACTGTCACATGGTGGTTTCCACTTCACTCACACCTCCAGGCCTGGTAACTGTAACATGGTCACACAGTCAGACACGGCCTCCCCTGCAGCACTGTCACATGGTGGTCGCCACCTCACTCACACCTCCAGGCCTGGTAACTGTAACATGGTCACACAGTCAGACACAGCCTCGCCTGCAGCACTGTCACATGGTGGTTTCCACTTCACTCACACCTCCAGGCCTGGTAACTGTAACATGGTCACACAGTCAGACACGGCCTCCCCTGCAGCACTGTCACATGGTGGTCGCCACCTCACTCACACCTCCAGGCCTGGTAACTGTAACATGGTCACACAGTCAGACACGGCCTCGTCTGCAGCACTGGCACATGGTGGTTTCCACTTCACTCACACCTCCAGGCCTGGTAACTGTAACATGGTCACACAGTCAGACACGGCCTCCCCTGCAGCACTGTCACATGGTGGTATCCACCTCACACACCTCCAGGCCTGGTAACAGTAACATGGTCACACAATCAGACACAGCTTCCCCTGCAGCACTGTCACATGGTGGTTTACACCTCACTCACACCTCCAGGCCTGGTAACTGTAACATGGTCACACAGTCAGACACAGCCTCCCCTGCAGCCCTGTCACATGGTGGTCTCCACCTCACTCACACCTCCAGGCCTGGTAACTGTAACATGGTCACACAGTCAGACACAGCCTCCCCTGCAGCCCTGTCACATGGTGGTCTCCACCTCACTCACACCTCCAGGCCTGGTAACTGTAACATGGTCACACAGTCAGACACGGCCTCCCCTGCAGCACTGTCACATGGTGGTATCCACCTCACACACCTCCAGGCCTGGTAACAGTAACATGGTCACACAATCAGACACAGCTTCCCCTGCAGCACTGTCACATGGTGGTTTACACCTCACTCACACCTCCAGGCCTGGTAACTGTAACATGGTCACACAGTCAGACACAGCCTCCCCTGCAGCCCTGTCACATGGTGGTCTCCACCTCACTCACACCTCCAGGCCTGGTAACTGTAACATGGTCACACAGTCAGACACAGCCTCCCCTGCAGCCCTGTCACATGGTGGTCTCCACCTCACACACACCTCCAGGCCTGGTAACTGTAACATGGTCACACAATCAGACATGGCCTCCCCAGCAGCACTGTCACATGGTGGTCTCCACCTCACTCACGCCTCCAGGCCTGGTAACAGTAACATGGTCACACAGTCAGACACGGCCTCCCATGCAGCATTGTCACACGGTGGTCTCCACCTAACACACACCTCCAGGCCTAGTAACTGTAACTTGGTCACAATCAGATTCGGCCTCCCCTGCAGTACTGTCACATGGTGGTCTCCACCTCACACACACCTCCAGGCCTGGTAACTGTAACATGGTCACACAGTCAGACATAGCCTCCCCTGCAGCACTGTCACATGGTTGTCTTCACCTAATTCACACCTCCTGGCCTGGTAACTGTAACATGGTCATAGTCAGACACAACCTCCCCTGCAGCACTGTCACATGGTGTTCTCAACTTCACTCAAACCTCCAGGCCTGGTAACATGGTCACACAGTCAGACACAGCCTCCCCTGCAGCACTGTCACACGGTGGCCTACACCTCACTCACACCTCCAGGCCTGGTAACAGTAACATGGTCACACAATCAGACACGGCCTCCCCTGCAGCCCTGTCATATAGTGGTCTCCACCTCACTCACACCTCCAGGCCTGGTAACTGTAACATGGTCACACAGTCAGACACAGCCTCCCCTGCAGCCCTGTCACATGGTGGTCTCCACCTCACACACACCTCCAGGCCTGGTAACTGTAACATGGTCACACAGTCAGACACAGCCTCCCCTGCAGCACTGTCACATGGTGGTTTCCACCTCACACACCTCCATGCCTGGTAACTGTAACATGGTCACACAGTCAGACATAGCCTCCCCTGCAGCACTGTCACATGGTTGTCTCCACCTAATTCACACCTCCTGGCCTGGTAACTGTAACATGGTCACACAGTCAGACATAGCCTCCCCTGCAGCACTGTCTCATGGTGGTCTCCACCTCACTCACTCCTCCTGGCCTGGTAACTGTAACATGGTCACACAGTCAGACACGGCCTCCCATGCAGCATTGTCACACGGTGGTCTCCACCTAACACACACCTCCAGGCCTAGTAACTGTAACTTGGTCACAATCAGATTCGGCCTCCCCTGCAGTACTGTCACATGGTGGTCTCCACCTCACACACACCTCCAGGCCTGGTAACTGTAACATGGTCACACAGTCAGACATAGCCTCCCCTGCAGCACTGTCACATGGTTGTCTTCACCTAATTCACACCTCCTGGCCTGGTAACTGTAACATGGTCATAGTCAGACACAACCTCCCCTGCAGCACTGTCACATGGTGTTCTCAACTTCACTCAAACCTCCAGGCCTGGTAACATGGTCACACAGTCAGACACAGCCTCCCCTGCAGCACTGTCACACGGTGGCCTACACCTCACTCACACCTCCAGGCCTGGTAACAGTAACATGGTCACACAATCAGACACGGCCTCCCCTGCAGCCCTGTCATATAGTGGTCTCCACCTCACTCACACCTCCAGGCCTGGTAACTGTAACATGGTCACACAGTCAGACACAGCCTCCCCTGCATCCCTGTCACATGGTGGTCTCCACCTCACACACACCTCCAGGCCTGGTAACTGTAACATGGTCACACAGTCAGACACAGCCTCCCCTGCAGCACTGTCACATGGTGGTTTCCACCTCACACACCTCCATGCCTGGTAACTGTAACATGGTCACACAGTCAGACATAGCCTCCCCTGCAGCACTGTCACATGGTTGTCTCCACCTAATTCACACCTCCTGGCCTGGTAACTGTAACATGGTCACACAGTCAGACATAGCCTCCCCTGCAGCACTGTCTCATGGTGGTCTCCACCTCACTCACTCCTCCTGGCCTGGTAACTGTAACATGGTCACACAGTCAGACACGGCCTCCCCTGCAGCACTGTCACATGGTGGTCTCCACCTCACACACACACACACCTCCAGGCCTGGTAACTGTAACATGGTCACACAGTCAGAAACGGCCTCCCCTGCAGCACTGTCACATGGTGGTTTCCACCTCACACACCTCCAGGCCTGGTAACATGGTCACACAGTTAGACACGGCCTCCCCTGCAGCACTGGCACATGGTGGTCTCCACCTCACTCACACCTCCAGGCCTGGTAACAGTAACATGGTCACACAGTCAGACACAGCCTCCCCTGCAGCACTGTCACATGGTGGTCTCCACCTCACATACACCTCCAGGCCTGGTAACTGTAACATGGTCATACAGTCAGACACAGACTCCCCTGCAGCCCTATCACATGGTGGTCTCCACCTCACACACATCTCCAGGCCTAGTAACTCTAAGATGGTCACACAGACTCGGCCTCCCCTGCAGCACTGTTACATGATGGTCTCCACCTCACTCACACCTCCAGGCCTGGTAACAGTAACATGGTCACACAATCAGACACAGCCTCCCCTGCAGTACTGTCACATGGTGGTCTCCACCTCACTCACACCTCCAGGCCTGGTAACAGTAACATGGTCACACAGTCAGACACAGCCTCCCCTGCAGCACTGTCACATGGTGGTCTCCACCTCACATACACCTCCAGGCCTGGTAACTGTAACATGGTCACACAGTCAGACACGGCCTCCCCTGCAGCACTGTCACATGGTGGCCTTCACCTCAATCACACCTCCAGGCCTGGTAACATGGTCACACAGTCAGACACAACCTCCCCTGCAGCACTGTCACACGGTGGTTTCCACCTCACACACCTCCAGGCCTGGTAACAGTAACATGGTCACACAGTCAGACACAGCCTCACCTTCAGCACTGTCACATGGTGGTTTCCACCTCACACACCTCCAGGCCTGGTAACTGTAACATGGTCACACAGTCAGACATGGCCTCCCTTGCAGCACTGTCACATGGTGGTCTCCACCTCACACACACCTCCAGGCCTGGTAACAGTAACATGGTCACACAATCAGACACAGCCTCCCCTGCAGCACTGTCACATGGTGGTCTCCATCTCACACACACCTCTATGCCTGGTAACTGTAACATGGTCACACAGTCAGACACGGCCTCCCCTGCAGCACTGTCACATGGTGGTCTCCACCTTACACACATCTCCAGGCCTAGTAACTGTAACATGGTCAGAGAGTCAGACACGGCCTCCCCTGCAGCACTGCCACATGGTGGTCTCCACCTCACTCATACCTCCAGGCCTGGTAACTGTAACATGGTCACACAGTCAGACACGGCCTCCCCTGCAGCACTGTCACATGGTGGCCTTCACCTCAATCACACCTCCAGGCCTGGTAACTGTAACATGGTCACAGTCAGACACGACCTCCCCTGCAGCACTGTCACATGGTGGTTTCCACCTCACTCACACCTCCAGGCCTGGTAACTGTAACATGGTCACAGTCAGACACGGCCTCCCCTGCAGCACTGTCACATGGTGGTTTCCACTTCACTCACACCCCCAGGCCTGGTAACTGTAAAGGAGGTGGAGTTGGTATATTACTGTCACAAGACTTCACATACTCCGTTCTACCACCAGTTCCTTCACTCACATTTACATCATTTGAAGTTCACTCTATCAGGGTGTTTCCCCCTTTCTCTCTGCATGTTGCTGCTATCTATCACCCACCTGGGCTTCCCAAACAACAATTTCTGGTAGATTTCTCTGCCTGGCTCCCTCATTTCTTATCCTCTGACACCTCCACCATCATCCTGGGTGATTTCAATATCGCTATTGACAGCCCACTTTCTCCTCATGCCTCTAAACTCCTCTCTCTGACCTCCTCTCTCGGCCTCTCCCAATGGTCTGACTCCTCTACTCACAAGGAGGGACACTGCCTTGATCTGGTATTCACCAGGCTATGCTCTGTTTCTGAATTCGCTAACGTCCCATTCCCTCTCTCGGATCACAACCTTATCACCTTCTCATTCTCCTCCATTTCATCAAACTCTATAATACCTAAATCATGCGAGCCTCCTCTAACCCGCAGAAATACTAATGCTATTGATCTTCAACAACTTTCTACCTCTCTGCAACAACTGCTCTCACCCATTTCTACACTTGCTTGACCTGAGACAGCTGTAACCCAGCTGAACCACACTCTACAAACTGCCCTGGATGAAGCTGCTCCAGCTGCTCCTCACAATCCACGTAGGCTTCGATGCCAACGGTGGCACTCTAAATTACCAAGACACCTACAAAAACTATCACGTAGATTATAACGTCAGGGGTGTAAATCTAAGAATCCAAGTGACTTACTCACATATAAGACTAAGACTCCTATCGTAATGCTCTGGACACTGCTAAACAAACTGATTTTCAATCTCTCAACTCCTCTCATGCCACTAAACCCAAGTGACTATTAAATCACTTCTTTACCCCCCTTCACCCTCCCCACCTGCTAATATCAGTGCCCGATAGCTTCTTCAAGGAAACGATTGCTAAAATCCAAGATGATCCTATACCCTTACAAGTCAGTAATGCTCTGTCTCCAGTGCTTATCCCAGGCTTAACTAATATCTGTAACACCTCTCTCTCTACTGGTATCTTTCCTTCTCTGTTCAATCATGCACTTATTACCCCCATGCTGCACTTATTACCCCCATGCTGCACTTATTACTCCCATTCTAAAAAACACAATTCTGATCCAAACTGTCTCTCTAACTACCGTCCAATCTCTCAGCTCCCATACCTCTCCAAGCTACTTGAGAGACTTGTCTACACTCGCCTCACACACTTTCTTAACTTCTACAACCTATTGGACCCACTTCAGTAAGGCTTTAATGGAATCTGCTGCGCTATATAAGATGCTGTAACGGAATCTGCTGCGCTATATAAGACGCTGTAACGGAATCTGCCGCACTATATAAGATACTGTAACGGAATCTGCTGCGCTATATAAGACGCTGCAACAGAATCTGCTGCGCTATATAAGAACCTGTAACGGAATCTGCCACGCTATATAAGATGCTGTAACAGAATCTGCCGCGCTATATAAGACGCTGTAACGGAATCTGCTGCGCTATATAAGACGCTGTAACGGAATCTGCAGCGCTATATAAAACGCTGTAACAGAATCTGCTGCGCTATATAAGACACTGTAACGGAATCTGCTGCACTATATAAGACACTGTAACGGAATCTGCAGCGCTATATAAGACACTGTAACGGAATCTGCTGCGCTATATAAGACACCGTAACGGAATCTGCCATGCTATATAAGACACTGTAAATAAAAAAAAATAGGGAGAAACAAGATCAGACTCGCAGAGTCACTGACTAGAACATCCTCCCCCACCATTCCCCCCTCCTCCCCGTTAAAGTGATCACCATATTTGTATGACGAGTTAAAAAGTTGTATTACTTTGCTGCGTATTGTGTAGACACTACAATCTTTGTGTGATGTTCCACGTGGGCACCAATGAGACACACAACTGGTGTTACTGTAACCGCTGCTTTATTGAGACTTTTCATACAAAATAAATTTTATGTTGGTGACACTGACACTTTGGTTATTGCTTTATACGGATATATATATATATATATATATATATATACCTATGTAGAATTCTAACCACGCAGCGCCATGTACATGCAAGAAGCGGCCTGATATATATTGTGTGTAATATCATAATGACAAATATAATGGTAACTTGTACATGAGGGTGCGGACTGATGTGCTTGTTATATCTGTCTGTATCACACATATACATCACCCAGGTCACCCCAATGGGGCTGGTGTATACAAATGAAACACGTTATTTTTACCTCTTTATAAGATTTCCATTATTCTTATTCATTGTTAAAACAAATAACGCATCAATAATTCTATACTTTTGTTATACTCTGTTTTCTCAAATACTGTTATTATTGCTGCAGGTGGCGTTAGCTTGTTGCACAAGGTACTAGCCACGGCGTATGAGGCCTACCCTTTGCGCTTAGCAACAGGTGTTTGTTAGAAGCAGCAGCCATTTTGTTGAATCATGACTTGCATAATAACATTATAAAATGGCTGATCATTCAGAACAGTGCTGTAAAAGTGATTTCTTATAGAGAATTGTTTTCGGTTTTAGAAGCTTAAGAATGTGATGTTGACAGTATAGTGGAGCAAGGACAGACAGCTAGTCTCCACAAACTGAATAATATGGGAACAGGGCCACACATAGACCCCAAGGCCACTGTGCCTAGTTACAAGGAATTTGGGTGTTGGGTTAATTATGACATCATGATTGAAAGCAGAGCTTTCCAATAAGACTCAATGCTTATGAGTAATTAATTAATGTGATTAAGGTTTACATATCACAGTTAGAGAAGGAGGAGGAAGGCAGCTGAGGAAGAACAGACAAGCACAGGGGGCTGGAGGTAATTATGAAGGAGGTTTAATCATGGCTGATCACTGTCCTTGAAAGGTGTCCATTTTGATTTGATTTAGAATTACTGTTTAAGTATTAGCTAATCAATTTTATGTTTCTTGTGTTAGTCTGCATTTGCAAATACCTGTAATGAAGCTATTCTTTAAGTAAAGCATTGTCATAAATTTTATAACAAGGTTGTGTGGGTGTGCAATCATTTCAGCGTTGCCATTATATTTAAAGGCAATAATGTAAATATATACAAGTTTGGGTTATCAATCATATCTAATCTTATCAAACAAATCTCTGCGTTATCAGTAGGGAATCACATCACTCACACCTGTTTAATAAACTAATTTTTTTTAACCCAAATAATTTCATTCAACTTTCCTTTTAACGTCACCATCAGTTTAGTATTTGTGATGCTTGTACCATATTTTAATTATATTCACAAATTCACTGTTTATACAATTTTATAATCTTGGGATCATGTAAATAAGTGTGTTTCTTTAATATACCATGTGTTACTTTCAAATCTTCATGTTGAATCACCACTGTATTAATTAGTAAAAGTAAATTTTATTACAATAGATCTTGTTTGTAACCATTTAGAAACCTTATAATCCTTGTGGTAATGTCCATGGCTTATGAGACAGTATGTTTGAGAAAACATCTTAAGAAACAATTCAGTGAGTACCCTTTTTTCTAGATTTTATCTGCTAATGATGTTTTAGGTCACAGGTATAATATCCTCTCTCTAATAATATTAAGTTGCTTTCATGTAAAACATTTCCCACATTCGGGACATGGAAATGGCCTCTCACTTGTGACAGCTCTGATGTCCAATAAGAGTTGATTTTTGCGTAAAACATTTCCCACACACAGAGCATGAAAATGGTTTCTCGCCTGTGTGACATCGCTGATGTATAACAAGATTTGTTTTGATAGTAAAACATTTCCCACACTCAGAGCAGAAAAATGGTTTCTCGCCTGTGTGTGTTCTCTGATGTACAACAAGAGCATATTTATCTGTAAAACGATTCCCACATTCAGAGCATGGAAATGGTTTCTCACCTGTATGTCTTCTCTTATGTATAACAAAATTTGTTCTGTCAGTAAAACATTTCCCACACTCAGAGCAGGTAAAAGGCCTCTCACCTGAATGACGTCTCTCATGCAAAATAAGATTTGATTTGCATGTAAAACCCTTCCCACACTCAGAGCATGTAAATGGCCTTTCACTTTTGTGACTTGTCTGATGTATAACAAGTTTTGATTTGCATGAAAAACATTTCCCACACTCAGAGCATGGAAATGGCCTCTCACCGGTGTGACTTCTCTGATGTCTAACGAGATATGACTTCTGTGCAAAACATTTCCCACACTCAGAGCATGGAAATGGTTTCTCACCTGTGTGAGTTCTCTTATGTCTAACAAGATATGAATTCTGTGTAAAACATTTCTCACACTCAGCACATTGAAATGGCCTCTCACCTGCCTCAGGTGGCTGATGGGTAATGGGCTTTGTGATCTGTGTAAGACATTTGTCATCTACAGAACCATACAATGTATTAGCTACTCCGAGAGCTGTGATAGATGGAGCAATATCTGAGGTATCTGTAGAACATTTCCCATGGCTGGAGGTTACAGATGATATATCTGCACTGTGAGGCACTGGATGGATAGCTGGGCTCACACGGGTTTCTTCCGGAGATTCTTGTGTGATGTCATTATCTTCTATGTCACAATCTGGAGGTACAATGGGACGATCAGCCAATATACTTCTTCCGTTACATCCATCTACAGGGAATAATATACAGAGAAGCAGATTATGTTACAGGAAGAGCTACACAGCAGCCGGGGGCAGAACTAGACTAGTGGGCCCCATAGCAACATTGTAAAAGGGCCCCCCAGCACTCTGGGGTCAGAATAGCACATGGGAAGGGGTATGACAGAGGTGAAGGACCTTCTACTCGGTCATGCTAAGGTGATCAGTGTCCTCCTGACAACTAGAAGTTTGCACCTTCCTTCCCATAACCTGTAAAGAGACAGCGTGTGCCTACGTCACACATTAAAAGGGGCGTGGTCTCACAAGGAAAGGGGTGTGGCCACATAATAGTACCTCAAATTCAATACAATTTTTTTACATTACAGAGCACATAGTCCCCCAGATTCATATTACGCCTCATAGTTTACCTTATACACATTACACCGCACAGTACTCGCCTGTACAACTGTTCAATGCAAAACAGAATTAAAGGACAATACAATGTTCCCATTTTACCAGGTATTGTACATAGAATATATAAGGAATTTGTCTGCAAAACATTCAACAACCAAGTTTGCAATATACATAATTAACAGACAATCTATTCATTTGTATATCCAGTTGGGAGTCCAGAGCCCAGAGGGGCCACAGTCCAATTACAAATCTAAAGGCCCCCATACACTAGTGAGATTTGGTCTCATGTGCTTGACGTCCCGTCCAGAAAACAGACGGGACACAGAGAGGAGATGAGGGGAAGCCGGACGGCGGGTAAACTTATAAAAGAAATAAAACCCATACAAATGAATGGGCAGTCAGTGATTGGCTGAGAGCTCAAATGGGAGGCTGCTGATTGGCTGAGAGAACTCTCAGCCATTTCATTTGTGTGTTTGTTTGTTTTTTAGCAGCTTGGGTCCCGGCTCCCCCTGCCAGGCTCTCTTGTCCACATAAAGCATATTTTTTTTAAGTGTTTACACCCCTCAGTGCAGACCAAATCCATCTCCAAAGTATATATTGTCCTCTGGTTACGTGGTTAAAAAAAATAAAAATAAAACTATGTAACGAGAGTATAATATATGTAACTATATGTAATGAGAGTATAATATATGTAACTATGTAATGAGAGCATAATGTATGTAACTGTATGTAATGACAGTATAATATATGTAACTTTATGTAATGACAGTATAATATATGTAAATGTATGTAATGACAGTATAATATATGTAAATGTATGTAATGAGAGTATAATATATGTAACTGTATGTAATGAGAGTATAATATATGTAACTGTATGTAATGAGAGTATAATATATGTAACTGTATGTAATGAGAGTATAATATATGTAACTGTATGTAATGAGAGTATAATATATGTAAATGTATGTAATGAGAGTATAATATATGTAAATGTATGTAATGAGAGTATAATATATGTAACTGTATGTAATGAGAGTATAATATATGTAACTGTATGTAATAAGAGTATAATATATGTAACTGTATGTAATAAGAGTATAATATATGTAACTTTATGTAATGAGAGTATAATATATATAACTGTATGTAATGAGAGTATAATATATATATACATGTATGTAATGAGAGTATAATATATGTAACTGTATGTAATGAGAGTATAATATATGTAACTTTATGTAATGACAGTATAATATATATACATGTATGTAATGAGAGTATAATATATGTAACTTTATGTAATGAGAGTATAATATATGTAACTGTATGTAAGGACAGTATAATATATGTAACTGTATGTAAGGACAGTATAATGTATGTAACTATGTAACGAGAGTATAATGTATGTAACCGTATGTAATGAGAGTATAATGTATGTAAATGTATGTAATGAGAGTATAATGTATGTAACTATATGTAATGAGAGTATAATATATGTAACTATGTAATGAGAGCATAATGTATGTAACTGTATGTAATGACAGTATAATATATGTAACTGTATGTAATGAGAGTATAATGTATGTAACTATGTAATGAGAGTAGAATATATGTAACTTTATGTAATGACAGTATAATATATGTAACTGTATGTAACGACAGTATAATGTATGTAACTATGTAACGAGAGTATAATGTATGTAACCGTATGTAATGACAGTATAATATATGTAAATGTATGTGATGACAGTATAATGTATGTAACTGTATGTAATGAGAGTATAATATATGTAACTATGTAATGAGAGCATAATGTATGTAACTGTATGTAATGAGAGTATAATATATGTAACTTTATGTAATGAGAGTATAATATATGTAACTGTAATGAGAGTATAATATATGTAAATGTATGTAATGAGAGTATAATATATGTAACTGTATGTAATGACAGTATAATATATGTAACTAATGAGAGTATAATATATGTAACTGTATGTAACTATGTAATGAGAGCATAATATATGTAACTGTATATAATGAGAGTATAATATATGTAACTGTATGTAATGACAGTATAATATATGTAACTGTATGTAATGAGAGTATAATATATGTAACTATGTAATGAGAGTATAATATATGTAACTTTATGTAATGAGAGTATAATATATGTAACTGTATGTAAGGACAGAATAATATATGTAACTGTATGTAAGGACAGTATAATGTATGTAACTGTATGTAATGACAGTATAATATATGTAACTGTATTTAAGGACAGTATAATGTATGTAACGAGAGTAAAATGTATGTAACCGTATGTAATGAGAGTATAATGTATGTAAATGTATGTAATGACAGTATAATATATGTAACTTTATGTAATGACAGTATAATATATATACATGTATGTAATGAGAGTATAATATATGTAACTTTATGTAATGAGAGTATAATATATGTAACTGTATGTAAGGACAGTATAATATATGTAGCTGTATGTAAGGACAGTATAATATATGTAGCTGTATGTAAGGACAGTATAATGTATGTAACTGTATGTAATGACAGTATAATATATGTAACTAATGAGAGTATAATATATGTAACTGTATGTAAGGACAGTATAATGTATGTAACTATGTAATGAGAGCATAATGTATGTAACTGTATATAATGAGAGTATAATATATGAAAATGTATGTAAGGACAGTATAATGTATGTAACTATGTAACAAGAGTATAATATATGTAACTGTATATAATGAGAGTATAATATATGTAACTGTATGTAATGAGAGTATAATATATGTAAATGTATGTAAGGACAGTATAATGTATGTAACGAGAGTATAATATATGTAACTGTATAGAATGAGAGTATAATATATGTAAATGTATGTAATGAGAGTATAATATATGTAACTGTATGTAAGGACAGTATAATGTATGTAACTATGTAATGAGAGCATAATGTATGTAACTGTATGTAATGAGAGTATAATATATGTAAATGTATGTAATGAGAGTATAATGTATGTAACTGTATATAATGACAGTATAATGTATGTAACTGTATGTAATGACAGTATAATGTATGTAATGACAGTATAATGTATGTAACTATGTAATGAGAGTATAATGTATGTAACCGTATGTAATGACAGCACAATTTATGTAAATGTATGTAATGAGAGTATAATATATATACATGTATGCAATGAGAGTATAATATATATACATGTATGTAATGAGAGTACAATATATGTAAATGTATGTAATGAGAGCACAATATATGTAACTTTATGTAATGAGAGTATAATATATATACATGTATGTAATGAGAGTATAATATATGTAAATGTAATGAGAATATAATATATGTAACTGTATGTTATGAGAGTATAATATATGTAACTGTATGTAATGAGAGCATAATATATGTAACTGTATGTAAAGAGAATATAATATATGTAACTGTATGTTATGAGAGTATAATATATGTAACTGTATGTAATGAGAGCATAATATATGTAACTGTATGTAATGAGAGCATAATATATGTAACTGTATGTAATGAGAGCACAATATATGTAACTTTATGTAATGAGAGTATAATATATGTACATGTATGTAATGAGAGTACAATATATGTAAATGTATGTAATGAGAGCACAATATATGTAACTTTATGTAATGAGAGTATAATATATATACACATGTATGTAATGAGAGTATAATATATGTAAATGTAATGAGTATAATGTATGTAACTATGTAATGACAGTATAATATATGCACAAGTATGTAATGAGAGTATAATATATGTAAATGTATGTAATGACAGCATAATATATGTAACTGTATGTAGTGACAGTATAATGTATGTAATGAGAGTATAATATATGTAACTGTATGTAATGAGTATAATATATGTAACTGTATGTAATGACAGTATAATGTATGTAACTGTATGTAATGAGTATAATGTATGTAACTATGTAATGAGTATAATATATGTAACTGTATGTAATGAGAGTATAATATATGTAAATGTTTGTAATGAGAGTATAATATATGTAAATATATGTAATGAGAGTATAATATATGTAACTGTATGTAATGAGAGCATAATATATGTAACTGTATGTAATGAGAGCATAATATATGTAACTGTATGTAATGAGAGCACAATATATGTAACTTTATGTAATGAGAGTATAATATATGTACATGTATGTAATGAGAGTACAATATATGTAAATGTATGTAATGAGAGCACAATATATGTAACTTTATGTAATGAGAGTATAATATATATACACATGTATGTAATGAGAGTATAATATATGTAAATGTAATGAGTATAATGTATGTAACTATGTAATGACAGTATAATATATGCACAAGTATGTAATGAGAGTATAATATATGTAAATGTATGTAATGACAGCATAATATATGTAACTGTATGTAGTGACAGTATAATGTATGTAATGAGAGTATAATATATGTAACTGTATGTAATGAGTATAATATATGTAACTGTATGTAATGACAGTATAATGTATGTAACTGTATGTAATGAGTATAATGTATGTAACTATGTAATGAGTATAATATATGTAACTGTATGTAATGAGAGTATAATATATGTAAATGTTTGTAATGAGAGTATAATATATGTAAATATATGTAATGAGAGTATAATATATGTAACTGTAATGAGAGTATAAAATAGGCTCATTTACTATCCATAGAGAAAAGCACAAGAAAATGTGTAACACTAAGGGCCTTATTCTAGTTCACTTTTTCGGACAAATTCCTTCTTAGATGGACAAAACCATGTGCACTGCAGGTGGGGCAGATGTAACATGTGCAGAGAGAATTAGATTTGGGTGGGGTTTTACTTCAAAGTGAGATCTATATTGCAGTGTAAAAATAAAGCAGCCAGTATTTACCCTGCACAGAAACTAAATAACTCATCCAAATCTAATTTTATCTGCACATGTTACATCTGCCCCCCTGCAGTGCACATGGTTTTGTCCATCTAAGAAGGATTTTGTCAGAAAGAGTGAACTAGAATAAGGCCCTAAGTGCTGCTTGGTGGATGTTAGTCTCTGAGTAGCTATTGCTGATCACAATGACACTGGGCACACTTGTTTAAAAATACAATTTTTTATAGAAAAAATATATTTAAAATAAACATAAAACAAGACTAAAAAAAGCCATATAGCACCTACAAGAAAAGTATCCAAAAAAGAATTCCAATAAGGGATAATGTATATATATATATATATATATCCTTGTCTCTGGGAATCAATTACAATCTCCCATAGATCTTTATAGGAGGTATGGGGTTAGCATCCACAATATTTAATTAGTAGGTACTTGTTTAGTTTCACGGCGGCAGATAAATGGCATGCAATGTGGTGCGATCCAATGCGATTTTGTACCTGTTCATACCCCCAATATTCATTACGCATGGAGTTGATTTTATATAGTGTGGCTAGCAGAGCGAGCCCGAAGCGTGGCGAGCCGCACAAGGGGACGCGGATTACTTTACATGTATTCCGAGTCCCCTTGTGGGGCTCGCTGCGCTCGGCACGGAATACATGTAAAGTAATCCGCGTCTGCTCGCTGCACTCACTACACTATATAAAATCAACTCCATGCATAGTGGATAGTGGGGTTATAAACAGGTACAAAATCGCATCAAATCGCATCGCATGCGATTTATCTGCCGCCGTGAAACTAAACAAGTACCAATTAGTAAGTTAGTTGAAATTGATCCACTTAATTAGCAGATGAATGGTGTATATTTATGAGATGGTCTCCAAGAATAAAATACAGGCCCAAACAAATGTCAGCAAATAAATAAGCCGTCTTTGTTTGAGGTTTAGTGGTCAGTAAGCCAGAAATAGTTAATTGAGCCAATTAACGTGATCAAACATGCACTTTGCAGTAGAGACTGTTAGTTATTAATAGCACACACAGTAGTGTGAACAAAGTCTCTCACCCACAGGGGTTCCACGATGAGAACCGTATTAGGGTTATATGACACTGACCCCGTATTCTGCTGTAGGTGCCGCGATGTAGCGGACCCGGGGGGCTGTATAATTTCTCAGCAGCAGTAATGAAGAATCGCCGATTAGGGTGAGCATGGGCTAACTGGTGCCCGTGTTTTGAGGCGGGTGCCGCAATGTTTTCCGTCAAGTGGGAGTGGCTGTGTGTTTAAGCGGCAGCTGTTATGTGAAGTGCCGGTATCCGACGGACAGTCCTGACTTCCTGTCTGGTCTCCGAGGTTCTCCTTTTACTAACCAAGTGTCAGCCAGCTCACCCCTCTCGATATGGAGTGTGGCCTTCTGTCCGTCGGTTACCAGGCACCTATGCTAAAGCTTTGAGAGGCAGACTCCTCCCTTCTGTATCCCAGCATTCCTCAGTACAACTTCCAGAGCACACTAGGATACACAACGCAGTACAATGCCCGACATCTTATATGCACAATCACATAACCATAACATGACAACACATGCACGGCATGACTTACTGAGCGTCAGGGAGGGATCGCTGTCACCGGACTGGACTCAGAGAAAGGGGTTTGAACGGTAAGTTCTTACAAAAATCCCTTTTCTCTTTCGTCCAGTCCGGTGACACAGCTCAACCTTGGAATGATCTAGAGCCGGTCCTTTGGGAGGGTACGCTTAGACTGCCAGTTCTCATCACTGCCCGTCCAAATGAAGTGTTCTCCGATGCGAACTCATGGAACCTGTAGAATTTGGTAAATGTGTGAACAGAGGACCAGGTGGCAGCCCTACACAACTGCTCCGCCGTAGCCCCATGGCGCACCGCCCAAGAGGCAGCAACCGACCTGGTGGCATGACCATTAATTCTGGAGGGTACTGGCCTGCCAACTTTAGTATAGGCAAATGCAATTACCAACCCTAACCAACAGGCAATGGTCTGCTTAGAAGCTGGCCACCCTCTTTTACGTACAGCATACAAAACCAATAACAAGTCAGTTTTATGAAACACCTTCTCTCTTTCCATATAAATGCGCGACGCGCGAACCACATCCAAATTCTTTAGTCTGGCCCTATTCCTGACCTCAGGAGGACTAAACACCGTAAGAACAATTTCCTGATTTAAATGAAAAGAGGAAACAACCTTAGGCAAAAATGTAGGGACTGTTCTCTGCACAGCCCTATCATCATCAAATACCAAAAACAGAGACCTTCTAGACAAGGCCCCTAACTCTGAAACACGCCTAGCAGAGGCGATAGCCAACAAAAAAGGTCACTTTCCAAGTAAGAAACTTCAGGTCAGCCGACCTTAACGGTTCAAATGGAGGTTTCTGTAGAACAGATAACATCAACGATAAATCCCAAGGAGCTACCGGTTGTCTATAAGGAGGCTTCAAATGTGTAAACCATTGGAGAAAGGTCTGCACCCCCGGTAGCTTTCTTCTGAAAGAAAATAGACAATGCTGACAATTGCACCTTCTGTGATCGAAGGCTTAATCCTGACGAAAATCCATCCTGAATAAAAACTCCAAAAGTCTTGAAACTTTTAACCTAGACGTGTGAACTTTCTGTCTTTCACACCATCTAATATAAGTTTTCCAAACCCTGTAATAATTAGCTGCAGAAACTGGTTTTCTTGCACTAATCATGGTATGGATAACCGCGTCTGAGAAACCTTTATTTTTTAGAATTTCAAGAGCCAGGCCATCAAATTGAGTTGAGGTAGTTCCTGATGAAAGAAGGGCCCTTGTCTGAGAAGGTCTGGCCGAAGAGGAAGACGCACAATGCTGTCGACAAGCTCAGAATGTTGGAATATCAAGATCTCCTTGGCCAATCCGTAGCCATCAGGATTACGCATGCTCCTTGAGTCCTCACTCTCCTGAGGACCTGGGCCAGCATGGGGAATGGCGGGAAGATATATGCCCTCTTGAAATTCCAGGGCACTGTCGTGGCATCCACCGCCCACGCCAAAGGATCCCTAGTCCTTGCACAGAACCTGGATACTTGACAATTGTGTTGAGATGCCACCAAGTCCAGCTCTGGCAGTCCCCAACGAGACAATATTTCCTGGAATACCTCCGGGTGTAACGTCCATTCCCCTTCCAGGAGATCCGTTCTGCTGAGGAAATCCGCTTCTACATTCCGAACTCCTGGAATGAAAACAGCAGATAAGGCCGGATCCTTGGCCTCTGCACTTAAAGATCCAAGACACTTCTTTCATCGCCCATCTTGCTGCGAGTGCCCCCTTGGTGGTTCAGGTAAGCCACAGCAGTGGCATTGACTGATTGTATGTGAATGGGAGATCCCCTCAGCAC
This sequence comes from Crinia signifera, assembly GCF_055691185.1. Taxonomy (NCBI): domain Eukaryota; kingdom Metazoa; phylum Chordata; class Amphibia; order Anura; family Myobatrachidae; genus Crinia; species Crinia signifera. The sequence continues at coordinate 3,125,148 of NC_139222.1, read as the reverse complement.
CTCTTCCACCTATAAAAGCGTTTTCCAGACTGCCCGCAGCTCCAGAACATTGATCGGTAAGGCCAGTTCCCCCCTGGACCACAGGCCCTGTAATCTCAACTCCAGGGCTACTGCCCCCCACCCCCCCAGCCCCTGAGACTGGCATCGTGGTGACCACCAGCCAAACCCATGACCGAAGAGAATGACCCAACTGGAGAGATTCCACATACGTCCACCACAGTAAGGAATTCCTTGTTTCTGGGGTTAAGATAACATTCTCTGTTTTCATGGTCTTGGGGTTCCCCGACCAACATGCAAGAATGTTCGATTGGAACGGCCTTGAATGGAATCTAGTGTACTGAAGGGTTTTGAAGGTCGCCACCATCTTGCCCAGTAGCTTCAAGCAATGCCATACTGATGGACCAGGCGACTGCAAAATGTTGCCAGCCCAAAGGGAAGAGCTCGAAATTGCAGATGCAGATCGCCTATCGCGAAAAACAGCAAAGACTGATGTTCTTCGCATATAGGAATGTGCAAATAGGAGTCTTGAATATCCATGGACGCTAGGAATTCTCCCGGCTCAGGAGAACTGTCCTTAAGGATTCCATCCTGAAGTGAACCACCCACAAGTGAAGGTTCAGCAACTTCATGTTCAGAATTGGTCTGAACGAGTTGTCCGGTTTGGGTACCAAGAAAATAATGGAGTAAAACCCCTTCTTCCTTTCCTCCCGCACTCCCGGGACCACCACGCCCTTTCTTAAGCGTGCCTCCCTGGGAAAAGGTGTGGGGAGAAATCTCCTTGAGGTACTACCCTCAGTTTGATCCAGTATCCCTGGGAAACCACATTGAGAACCCAGGGATCCTGGCCTGATAAGGCCCAAGCGTCCCGGTACTGCAAAAGGCGACCCCCCCCAATCTGAGTCCAGACCGGGGAGCCTCCGGCCCGTCATGCGGAGGGCTTCTCCTCACCCTTGGCAGCCTGCTTTTTTGCAAAGGCACCAAAACGGGACTTGGGAGCTTTACCTTTCCCAGCAACAAATTGTCCTCTACCAGACTGCCCTCTGGAGGATGCACCCCCTCTAAAGGAGGGACGAAAGGACTGGCGAAAAGCAGCAAACCTAGAAGATCCTTGTTTTACTGCCGGTGTAGGAAGAAATTTACTCTTTTCCCCCCGTCACCTGTTTAATGAGGGATTCCAAATCAGAACCAAAAAGCAAGTCCCCTTTAAATGCCAATGCCTCAAGAGACTTCTTCTGGATTCGTTGTCGGCATCCCATGCCTTAAGCCACAAGGTCCTTCTGGCCATCACTGAAATGGCCAATGCTTTAGAAGCCATTTTGACTCCCTCTTCTCCAGCCTCACAGGTGTATTCCGCCGCCGCCGCCTTTAATAGGCAAACACTTCTGTATCTGGCTGAAGCAGCGAACACACATGGCATGTCTTCCACACACTCCCCGTCCTCCTCAGAGTCTATATTAGGGATAGGTGGGTGGATAAAGGACGTCTAAGAGAGACCTCAGACTCCTTTGTAAACTGCTCCATGAAAGCATTAATCTTGTGCACACTCTGAGCAGTATCCTGCATTGCCTGTATAAATGCAGGGTCCCATCGAGAGGGGGGAATAGAGCCAACAGAAAGTTGAGAGGATGACAATCGCCTGGGAGATCTCAACTCATCCCTCTGTCTGTTTAAAGCCTGTACTAAGGCAAACACCGACCTTCACAGAGCAGCTGCCCACTCAGGCTCAGGTTGCTCAGCCCACTGGGCACAAACTCACATGCAGGGCATATATCCCCATATTCCATCTGTTCAGGAGTTAATTTAAGCCCCGCAAAACTTGTAGTTACTTAACATGGCCAACGCTCCTTCCCCTAACACAGCAGCACTACACCTTTCTGTCATGATTGTATCACAGTGCAATAAGCCAGGCGTCAGTACAAAGTGTACTTAGCTGTCTGCTGTATGAGCCTCTGTGGTCACCGGGGATGGCATCACCTCAGAAGAAACTTGTCACTCTGTCTGCAGGAAAAATCTTCTCCTTCCAGCTACGCACAGTTTGGGATGAAAGGGCACCAATACAGAGTGAGGGAAGAGACCAATGTCCTTGCTACAGCGGGGTGGGAGGATCTTTGGCGGCTTTTTGCCCCTGTGAGCAGCTCCTACTGCTTGCTTCTTCTATTTCCTGTGTCTCCCCTTCACTGGGGATCACATGGAATCACCAAGCTGCGCTGAGCTCCTGTAACAGGCTGCAACCTCCGCAGAGTACAGCCTGTAAACCCTTTCAAGACAGCGGTCACCATCGCGGGGTGTCCGTCACCCATGATCCCCCCCCCCCCCAATGCAGGGAGCCGGCTAAGGACTCTCCACAGGGCCCAGGAGACCTCTCTGTGAGGAGGTCCAAGTGCTGGTCTGAGAGACCAGACAGCGTTGGTCATTTGGGTAGCTTCTGTTGTCATTATGTTTTAAAAAGAGTAAAAACTGTTGTTTGACAATAAATGGCTTCACCCAACCACTAACCATAAGTGACAGAAAAATTTGTGAGTTATCATTCATATTCTCTGACAAATGGCCAAAAAATCCCAAATGCTGCTAGGGTATGTAAACTTATGAGCACAACTGTATATCCTCTTCCCCATACAGGGAAAAGTTGACACCCCCTGAAGGTCCATCTCTGAACTCCATCCTTGTCTGAAGTGACTTCCTAAACTGGTTGTAACAATATAAGCACATACAAGGGAGGGACGTAGGGGACCGCCATGGGGTCCTCAATGAGCCAAATGATCAGGTAAAATAATGTGTTTCATGACTAATGGGATGTACAAAGCAGACAATATATATATATATATATATATATATATATATATATATATATATATATATATATATATATATATATATATATATATATATATATAGAGGAGGATGTGAAACCATTAAGTACTTAAGTAAACCTGGTATAAACCTATTATACTGATCAATTACATGTCTTCTCCACCTTTGTGAGGGAACTTTCTGTAGGAGCATACCTTCTTTATAGGAACATCCAGGAGAATGAACAGATTATCTGTTGTTTGGTAGGAGCAAAATATAGAAACAATCCATAGGGGACACTGGAGAGCCATATATGGTGGGTGTGAGGATACAGGTTCCTCAATCATCCAGACACCAAGCAAATGAAACCGAAAATACGGTTTATTTTCCACAGCACACAGTCATTAGCCCGACTGTTAAAACCCAGACACTCAGGGTCCACGACCCCCATAGAGGGAGAATAGAATTACGTGCGGAGCCCAGCAAGCCAGCAAGGGGCTTCGTTGCACTCCCCCCCACTGTCTGAGTCTGGGGAGTTGGGAACCTGACTGTCAGAGTCATATACCACACCCGAGCAGGGCAGATGATGTTTTCCACAAGATACCTAGGCCGAGTGGGCTAGTAACACAAAGAATCATGATGTGAGGGGGGAGAGCAGGAGTATAATAGGGGCTGATGGATCCTGATGTATGAGATACACCAGAGAGTGTGGGGAGGAGACTTGTCAGATCTCTGGGCTGGTAACACAGTGACATGATGTGAGGGGGAGAGCAGGGGTATAATAGGGGCTGGTGGCTCCTGATGTATGAGATACACCAGAGAGTGGGGGGAGGAGACTGGTCAGATCTCTGGGCTGGTAACACACAGTGACATGATGTGAGGGGGAGAGCAGGAGTATAATAGGGGCTGATGGCTGCTGATGTATGAGATACACCAGAGAGTGCGGGGAGGAGACTGGTCAGATCTCTGGGCTGGCAACACACAGTGACATGATGTGAGGGGGAGAGCAGGAGTATAATAGGGGCTGATGGCTCCTGATGCATGAGATACACCAGAGAGTGCGAGGAGGAGACTGGTCAGATCTCTGGGCTGGTAACACACAGTGACATGATGTGAGGGGGAGAGCAGGAGTATAATAGGGGCTGATGGCTGCTGATGTATGAGATACACCAGAGAGTGGGGGGAGGAGACTGGTCAGATCTCTGGGCTGGTAACACACAGTGACATGATGTGAGGGGGAGAGCAGGGGTATAATAGGGGCTGATGGCTGCTGAGGTATGAGATACACCAGAGAGTGGGGGGAGGAGACTGGTCAGATCTCTGGGCTGGTAACACACAGTGACATGATGTGAGGGGGAGAGCAGGAGTATAATAGGGGCTGATGGATCCTAATGTATGAGATACACCAGAGAGTGCGGGCAGGAGACTGGTCAGATCTCTGGGCTGGTAACACACAGTGACATGATGTGAGGGGGAGAGCAGGAGTATAATAGGGGCTGATGGCTGCTGATGCATGAGATACACCAGAGAGTGTGGGGAGGAGACTGGTCAGGTCTCTGGACTGGTAACACACAGTGACATGATGTGAGGGGGAGAGCAGGAGTATAATAGGGGCTGATGGCCTGATGTATGAGATACACCAGAGAGTGCGGGGAGGAGACTGGTCAGATCTCTGGGCTGGTAACACACAGTGTCATGATGTGAGGGGGAGAGCAGGAGTATAATAGGGGCTGATGGATCCTAATGTATGAGATACACCAGAGAGTGCTGGGAGGAGACAGGTCAGATCTCTGGGCTGGTAACACACAGTGACATGATGTGAGGGGGAGAGCAGGAGTATAATAGGGTCTGATGGCTCCTGATGTATGAGATACACCAGAGAGTGCAGGGAGGAGACTGGTCAGATCTCTGGGCTGGTAACACACAGTGACATGATGTGAGGGGGAGAGCAGGAGTATAATAGGGGCTGGTGGCTCCTGATGTATGAGGTACACCAGAGAGTGCGGGGAGGAGACTGGTCAGATCTCTGGGCTGGTAACACACAGTGACATGATGTGAGGGGACAGCAGGAGTATAATAGGGGCTGGTGGCTCCTGATGTATGAGATACACCAGAGAGTGCAGGGAGGAGACTGGTCAGATCTCTGGGCTGGTAACACACAGCGACATGATGTGAGGGGGAGCAGGAGTATAATAGGGGCTGATGGTTCCTAATGTATGAGATACACCAGAGAGTGCGGGCAGGAGACTGGTCAGATCTCTGGGCTGGTAACACACAGTGATATGATGTGAGGGGGAGAGCAGGAGTATAATAGGGGCTGATGGCTGCTGATGTATGAGATACACCAGAGAGTGTGGGGAGGAGACTGGTCAGATCTCTGGGCTGGTAACACACAGTGACATGATGTGAGGGGAAGAGCAAGAGTATAATAGGGGCTGATGCACCTGATGTATGAGATACACCAGAGAGTGCGGGGAGGAGACTGGTCAGATCTCTGGGCTGGTAACACACAGTGGCATGATGTGAGGAGGAGAGCAGGAGTATAATAGGGGCTGATGGCTCCTGATGTATGAGATACACCAGAGAGTGCGGGGAGGAGACTGGTCAGATCTCTGGGCTGGTAACACACAGTGACATGATGTGAGGGGGAGAGCAGGAGTATAATAGGGGCTGATGGCTGCTGATGTATGAGATACACCAGAGAGTGCGGGGAGGAGACTGGTCAGATCTCTGGGCTGGTAACACACAGTGACATGATGTGAGGGGGAGAGCAGGAGTATAATAGGGGCTGATGGCTCCTGATGTATGAGATACACCAGAGAGTGCGGGGAGGAGACTGGTCAGATCTCTGGGCTGGTAACACACAGTGACATGATGTGAGGGGAGAGCAGGAGTATAATAGGGGCTGAGGGCTCCTGATGTATGAGATACACCAGAGAGTGCGGGGAGGAGACTGGTCAGATCTCTGGGCTGGTAACACACAGTGACATGATGTGAGGGGGAGAGCAGGAGTATAATAGGGGCTGATGGCTCCTGATGTATGAGATACACCAGAGAGTTTATGACTCACCTGTGCTGATATCTGTAGGGACTTCCTCCTCCTTACACTGCTGATCACACCTCACATCTGTCTCTTCTTCTCTCTCTGTATCTTCTGCCTTCATATTAGAAAGGTGCTCATCCTAAATAATCACAAAATCATGATAATATCAGTGTATAAGAGACACAGCTCCTGTACAGATTACATAGTAACAGTCACTGTGGTATATTGGTGAGACCCTAAATCCCACCTACCTGATCCTCCTGTGGGGTCCTGTGATTCTCCTCTGTACAATCCTGGGAATACAGAGGACGGGGACATCTCTCTGGGGTATTCCTGTTACTGGGCCCATCTGTAGGAGACACACAGTGACTGAGGACATTGTATATATGTGATTATCCTGGGAATACAGAGGACGGGGACATCTCTCTGGGGTATTCCTGTTACTGGGCCCATCTGTAGGAGACACACAGTGACTGAGGACATTGTATATATGTGATTATCCTGGGAATACAGAGGACGGGGACATCTCTCTGGGGTATTCCTGTTACTGGACCCATCTGTAGGAGACACACAGTGACTGAGGACATGGTAAATATGTGATTATCAGATGCTGGGTGTATATAATGGACCCCCATACCTGCTCTCCCCTGTACAATAAATGTCTCCTCTTACCCAGTGATGTGAGGGGCCGGTGATTCTCCATCATCACGTCCTTGTACAGACCCCTGTGTTCCTCTATATACTCCCCCTCCTGCATGGAGAGATAGACAGTGACATCCTGACACCTTATAGGCACCTGAGACACACAATGGTACAGTCATCACCCAGACACATCCCCGGTGTTACTGTATAACGTCCCATTCCCAGAAGTCACCTCTCCTGTCACATCCCCCGGTGTTACTGTATAACGTCCCATTCCCAGCAGTCACCTCTCCGGTCACATTCCCCGGTGTTACTGTATAACGCCCCATTCCCAGCAGTCACCTCACCGGTCACATCCCCCGGTGTTACTGTATAACGTCACATTCCCAGCAGTCACCTCTCCGGTCACATCCCCCGGTGTTACTGTATAACGTCCCATTCCCAGCAGTCACCTCCTTGGTCACATCCCCCGGTGTTACTGTATAACGTCCCATTCCCAGCAGTCACCTCTCCGGTCACATCCCCCGGTATTACTGTATAACGTCCCATTCCCAGCAGTCACCTCTCCGGTCACATTCCCCGGTGTTACTGTATAACGCCCCATTCCCAGCAGTCACCTCTCCGGTCACATCCCCCGGTGTTACTGTATAACGTCACATTCCCAGCAGTCACCTCTCCGGTCACATCCCCCGGTGTTACTGTATAATGTCCCATTCCCAGCAGTCACCTCTCCGGTCACATCCCCCCATGTTACTGTATAATGTCCCATTCCCAGCAGTCACCTCTCCGGTCAGCAGCTGAATGATCTTGTTGGTGAGTTCCAGGATCTTCTGGTCATTGTGCCATCCCCCGGTGTTACTGTATAACATCCCATTTCCAGCAGTTACCTCTCCGGTCACATCCCCCGGTGTTACTGTATAACGTCCCATTCCCAGCAGTCACCTCTCCGGTCACATCCCCCCGGTGTTACTGTATAACGTCCCATTCTCAGCAGTCACCTCTCCGGTCACATCCCCCGGTATTACTGTATAACGTCCCATTCCCAGCAGTCACCTCTCCGGTCACATTCCCCGGTGTTACTGCATAACGCCCCATTCCCAGCAGTCACCTCTCCGGTCACATCCCCCGGTGTTACTGTATAACGTCACATTCCCAGCAGTCACCTCTCCGGTCACATCCCCCGGTGTTACTGTATAATGTCCCATTCCCAGCAGTCACCTCTCCGGTCACATCCCCCGGTGTTACTGTATATTACCCCATTCCCAGCAGTCACCTCTCCGGTCACATCCCCCCATGTTACTGTATAATGTCCCATTCCCAGCAGTCACCTCTCCGGTCAGCAGCTGAATGATCTTGTTGGTGAGTTCCAGGATCTTCTGGTCATTGTGCCTCTCATGTATCAGTGAGTGAGGTGGAGGCACCGTGATGGGGCTCTGGGTCCTGCTCAGTCCTCCTGACACAGGGGGACGGCTCCTGGGTGTCTCACACTCACCGGATGTCTTCTTCACTACTGTGTAATCCTGTGTATTGGGGGAGACATCAAATATCATTATATACAATCCCAGATCCCATCACGTCCCTGTATTATTACTATAGATATATGTGATGTCACTGTCACCTCCCCGGTCACATCCCTGTATTATTACTATAGATATAAGTGATGTCACTGTCACCTCCCTGTATTATTACTATAGACATAAGTGATGTCACTGTCACCTCCCCGGTCCCGTCCCTGTATTATTACTATAGATATAAGTTATGTCACTGTCACCTCCCCGGTCACGTCCCTGTATTACTACTATAGATATAAGTGATGTCACTGTCACCTCCCCGGTCACGTCCCTGTATTATTACTATAGATATAAGTGATGTCACCTCCCCGGTCACGTCCCTGTATTATTACTATAGATATGTGATGTCACTGTCACCTCCCCGGTCACCTCCCTGTATTATTACTATAGATATAAGTGATGTCACTGTCACCTCCCCGGTCACGTCCCTGTATTATTACTATAGATATAAGTGATGTCACTGTCACCTCCCCGGTCACATCCCTGTATTATTACTATAGATATAAGTGATGTCACTGTCACCTCCCCGGTCACATCCCTGTATTATTACTATAAATATAAGTGATGTCACTGTCACCTCCCCGGTCACCTCCCTGTATTATTACTATAGATATAAGTGATGTCACTGTCACCTCCCCGGTCACGTCCCTGTATTATTACTATAGATATAAGTGATGTCACCTCACCGGTCACATCCCTGTATTATTACTATAGATATAAGTGATGTCACTGTCACCTCCCCGGTCACCTCCCTGTATTATTACTATAGATGTAAGTGATGTCACTGTCACCTCCCCGGTCACGTCCCTGTATTATTACTATAGATATAAGTGATGTCACTGTCACCTCCCCGGTCACGTCCCTGTATTATTACTATAGATATAAGTGATGTCACTGTCACCTCCCCGGTCACATCCCTGTATTATTACTATAGATGTAAGTGATGTCACTGTCACCTCCCCGGTCACGTCCCTGTATTATTACTATAGATATAAGTGATGTCTCCTCCCCGGTCACCTCCCTGTATTATTACTATAGATATAAGTGATGTCACTGTCACCTCCCCGGTCACCTCCCTGTATTATTACTATAGATATAAGTGATGTCACTGTCACCTCCCCGGTCACGTCCCTTTATTATTACTATAGATATAAATGATGTCACTGTCACCTCCCTGATCACGTCCCTGTATTATTACTATAGATATAAGTGATGTCACTGTCACCTCCCCGGTCACATCCCTGTATTATTACTATAGATATAAGTGATGTCACTGTCACCTCCCCGGTCACATCCCTGTATTATTACTATAAATATAAGTGATGTCACTGTCACCTCCCCGGTCACCTCCCTGTATTATTACTATAGATATAAGTGATGTCACTGTCACCTCCCCAGTCATGTCCCTGTATTATTACTATAGATCTTAGTGATGTCACCTCCCCGGTCACGTCCCTGTATTATTACTATGGATATACGTGATGTCACTGTCACCTCCACGGTCACATCCCTGTATTATTACTATAGATATAAGTGATGTCACCTCCCCGGTCACGTCCCTGTATTATTACTATAGATATAAGTGATGTCACTGTCACCTCGCCGGTCACGTCCCTGTATTATTACTATAGATATAAGTGATGTCACTGTCACCTCCCCGGTCACGTCCCTGTATTATTATTATAGATATAAGTGATGTCACCTCCCTGGTCATGTCCCTGTATTATTACTATAGATATAAGTGATGTCACCTCCCTGGTCACGTCCCTGTATTATTACTATAGATATAAGTGATGTCACTGTCACCTCCCCGGTCACATCCCTGTATTATTACTATAGATATAAGTGATGTCACTTCCCCGGTCACCTCCCTGTATTACTACTAAAGATATAAGTGATGTCACTGTCACCTCCCTGTATTATTACTATAGATATAAGTGATGTCACTGTCACCTTCCAGGTCACGTCCCTGCATTATTACTATAGATATAAGTGATGTTACTGTCACCTCCCTGGTCACGTCCCTGTATTATTACTATAGATACAAGTTATGTCACTGTCACCTCCCCAGTTACCTCCCTGTATTATTACTATAGATATAAGTGATGTCACTGTCACCTCCCCAGTCATGTCCCTGTATTATTACTATAGATCGAAGTGATGTCACCTCCCCGGTCACGTCCCTGTATTATTACTATGGATATAAGTGATGTCACTGTCACCTCCACGGTCACATCCCTGTATTATTACTATAGATATAAGTGATGTCACCTCCCCGGTCACGTCCCTGTATTATTACTATAGATATAAGTGATGTCACTGTCACCTCGCCGGTCACGTCCCTGTATTATTACTATAGATATAAGTGATGTCACTGTCACCTCCCTGTATTATTACTATAGATATAAGTGATGTCACTGTCACCTCCCTGTATTATTATTATAGATATAAGTGATGTCACCTCCCTGGTCATGTCCATGTATTATTACTATAGATATAAGTGATGTCACCTCCCTGGTCACGTCCATGTATTATTACTATACATATAAGTGATGTCACTTCCATGGTCACCTTCCTGTATTATTACTATAGATATAAGTGATGTCACTGTCACCTCCCTGGTCACGTCCCTGTATTATTACTATAGATATAAGTGATGTCACTGTCACCTCCCAGGTCACGTCCCTGTATTATTACTATAGATATAAGTGATGTCACTGTCACCTCCCTGGTCACGTCCCTGTATTATTACTATAGATATAAGTGATGTCACTGTCACCTCCCCGGTCACATCCCTGTATTATTACGATAGATATAAGTGATGTCACAGTCACCTCCCTGTATTATTACTATAGATATAAGTGATGCCACTGTCACCTCCCCGGTCACGTCCCTGTATTATTACTATAGATATAAGTGATGTCACTGTCACCTCCCTGTGTTATTACTATAGATATAAGTGATGTCACTGTCATGTCCCTGTATTATTACTATAGATAAGTGATGTCACCTCTTCGGTCACGTCCCTGTATTATTACTATAGATATAAGTGATGTCACCTCCCTGGTCACGTCCCTGTATTATTACTATATATATAAGTGATGTCACCTCCCTGGTCACGTCCCTGTATTATTACTATAGATATAAGTGATGTCACTGTCACCTCCCCGGTCAGCAGGTAGATGATCTCCAGGGTGAGACTTAGTATCCTCTCAGACATGTGACTCCCGTCCTTCTCCATCCTCAGGGAATCAGTGACGCGTCTCATCCTCACGTGACGTGTAGTAAACCCATGTCACACAGCCCTGGTCACACATCAGACGCCCCAGTGCCTGTCACACAATGCTGTATTGATGATAGGTTACTGTGCACAGCTAATGGTCAGGACACCAAAGGCCACTCCCACTGTATAACAACAACAACAACAGGATACCACATGCTGCTCTCCCTGTATAATCATTTTAATACTTACCAGCACACTATAGACTGCTACCCCTGCATAATAATAAGAGGACACCAGAGGCTTCTCCCCCTGCATAATAATAACCGGTCACCACAGGCTGCTCCTCCTGTATAATAATAATAGGACACCACAGGCTGCTCCCCTTGTATAATAATAACAGGACACCACAGGCTGCTCCCCTTGTATAATAATAACAGGACACCACAGGCTGCTCCTCCTGTATAATAATACCAGGACACCACAGGCTGCTCCCCCTGTATAATAACAACAACAAGACGCCACAGGCTGCTCCCCCTGTATAATAATAACAACAACAACAAGACAACACCGGCTGCTCCCCCTGTATAATAATAATAACAACAACAACAACAAGACACCAAAGACTGCTCCCCCTGTATAATACTAACAGGACACCACAGGCTGCTCCCCTGTATAATAATAATAATAATAATAATAATAATAAAATGACACCACAGGATGTTCCCCAGTATAATAACAACAAGAAAACATGACACCAAAGGCTGCTTCTCCTGTATAAAAATAACAACAAGACACCACAGGATGCTCCCCATGTATTATAACAACAATAACAGGACACCACAGGCTGCTTACCCTGTATAATAATAGGACACTAAAGGCTGCTCCCTCTATAGAATAAAAATAACAGGACACTACAGGCTGCTCCCCTGTATATTAATAATAATATAGGACACCACAGGCTGCTCCCCCTGTACAATAATAACAGGACACCACAGGCTGCTCCCCTGTATAATAAAAGGACACCACAGGCTGCTCCCCTGTATAATAATAACAGGACACCACAGGCTGCTCCCCCTGTATAATAACAGGACACCACCAGCTGCTCCCCTGTAGAATAACAGGACAACACAGGCTGCTCCTTCTGTATAATAATAATAGCAGGACACCACTGGCTGCTCCCCCTGTATAATAATAGCAGGACACCACAGGCTGCTCCCCCTGTATAATAATAACAACAGGGCACTACAGGCTGCTCCACCTGTATAATACTAACAGGACACCACAGCCTACTCCTCTTGTACAATAAGAATAACACGACACTACAGGCTGCTCCCCCTGTATCATAATAAGAGGACACTCTAGGCTGCTTGTCCTGTATAATAACAGGACACTACAGGCTGTTCCATCGGTATAGGCACCATTACCTGATCTCGACGGTCACTCTGCTGCTGCTGCTGCAGTCGAAGGAAACTCACTTCCTGGGAGTGGAACGCACGGGCCGGAAGTAACTCGGAACGCACAGGGCGGAAGTACCCTGTCATTACAAAAGGTCCGCCCCTCAGTCACCCCGTTCACAGCCCCGCCCTCTGTATATGTCACCTGTAGTTCAGTCCGGCAGCTACAGCGTCCAGTGACGTCAGGTATTAGTCCCGCCCTCCTCTGCTATACCCACAAGGCAGCAGGAGCAGAGAGCGGCCATTGCTGTGTCTGGCAGCAGGAGCAGAGAGCGGCCATTGCTGTGTCTGGCAGCAGATAATGATATTATATTATTCTATATAGGCTGAGCAGCTCTGCTGTCAGGTTGCTGTAGTACCAGGGGGAGCAGCCTGTGGTGTCTTGTTATAGTGCAGCTGGAGCAGCCTCTGGTGCTGCATTATCATTGTACATGGAGAAGAACCTCTGGTGCCTTGTTATAGTGCAGCTGGAGATGACTCTGGTGCTGCATTATCATACAAAGGAGGGTAGTGTCTAGATCCCATGCAGTTTTGGTACTTTTCCCATCATGCCCTGGGTCCACGTATACCTGGAGGGGGAATATAAATCTGTGGCGAGCGAAGCGAGCCACCGTGCCCGAAGCGTGCGAGCCTGCGAGGGTACAATGCTGCAAAAATAAAACAAAATAACCTACACCTACATGAATTACACATAAATTAAAAAACGTTGTGAGGGCATGTAACAACTTCCGCCCTCACTGAACATCACATCCTGTAATCTATACTGCATGGGAACTAGTCTCTACCCATACAGGAGGCTGACACTCTAGTAATACAGATGGTGCAGACCCCGGTGCAGACATGTACTGTAATACATGTGGTGTACACCCCGATGTTACTGTATTACAGGTGGAGCAGACCCCGGTGTTACAGTAATACAGGAGGCGCAGACCCCAGTGTTACTGTAATACAGGCGACGCAGACCCCGGTGTTACCGTAATACAGGTGCTGCGGACCCCATTGTTACCGTAATACAGGTGGTACGGACCCCGGTGTTACCGTAATACAGGTGGTGCAGACCCCGGTGTTACTGTAATACAGGTGGTGCAGACCCCGGTGTTACTGTAATACAGGTGGTGCAGACCTGGGTTTTACTGGGAAACAGGTGGTGCAGACCCCGGTGTTACTGCAATAAAGGTGGTGCAGACCCCGGTGCTGTGGTGTTACTGTAATACAGGTGGTGCAGACCCCGATGCTGTGGTGTTACTGTAATACAGGTGGTGCGGACCCCGGTGCTGTGGTGTTACTGTAATACAGGTGGTGTGGCCCCCGGTGTTACTGTAATACAGGTGGTGCGGCCCCCGGTGTTACTGTAATACAGGTGGTGCGGACCCCGGTGTTACTGTAATACAGGTGGTGCGGACCCCGGTGTTACTGTAATACAGGTGGAATCTTACACTGAGGGATAGATCACTGAGCTGTGAGGACCCAGAGAGTTTACTACACGTCCAATGACTGTTAGCATACCATGCAGGGCATGCTGGGACTTCTCTCCCACTACAGCTGCAGGGTCACAGACTGTACATATTATACATAATGCAGATGTAAGAGGCCAGGCATGTGGCAGACAGAGGAAAAGACACATAGGGCTCTAGTGTCTAAGGGCCCCATATATTCGCCTGACTCCCCCTGAGCTCCCCGTGCAGCTCCCTGGGACAGCTTGATAAGATTTATCACATGTAAACCCGGGAAAGCTACATGAGAGCAGGGTCCGGGAGCTGCAGGCAGGGTAGTGGCAGGAGAGGTAGCGGGCAGGGTCCGTGGTAGAGGCAGGCAGGGAGCAGGGGCCGAAGAGCAGGGTCTGTGGAGCTGCAGGTGGGGAAGTGGCATGAGAGGTAGCGGGCAGGGTCCGTGGTAGAGGCAGGCAGGGAGCAGGGACCGGAGAGCAGGGTCTGTGGAGCTGCAGGCGGGATAGTGGCAGGAGAGGAATAGGGGGTCCGTGGTAGAGGCAGGCAGGGTCCGGGGGAACTGCGGTAGCGGCAGGAGAGGTAGCGGGCATGTACTATGCGTGGTACAGGCAGGCAGGGAGCAGGGTCCAGGGGAGCTGCAGGCGGGATAGTGGCAGGAGAGGTATCGGGCAGGGTCTGTGGTAGAGGCAGGCAGATAGCAGGGACCGGGGGAGCGGCAGGAGAGGTAATGGGCAGGTTTTTTTTCTATTCTCCCGCTCACCGAAGGGAACGGAGAGCAGGGTCTGGGGTAGCGACGAGCTGAAGAAAAGGAAAAATACTAATCAAAAGACTGGGCGGCTGCTGATAATAATAACAGTACACCACAGGCTGCTCCTCCTGTATAATAATGACAATACACCACAGGCTGCTCCCCCTGTATAATAATAACAGGACACTACAGGCTGCTCCCCCTGTATAATAGTAACAGGACACCACAGGCTGCTCCCCCTGTATAATAACAACAACAGGACACCACAGGCTGCTACCCCTGTATAATAACAACAGGACACCACAGGCTGCTCCCCCTGTATAGTAATAACAGGACACCACAGCCTGCTCCCCCTGTATAATAATAACAGGACACCACAGGCTGCTCCCCCTGTATAGTAATAACAGGACACCACAGGCTGCTCCACCTGTATAATAACAGGACACCACAGGCTGCTCACCCTATATAATAATAATAACAGGACACCACAGGCTGCTCCTCCTGTATAATAATAACAGGACACCACAGGCTTCTACCACTGTATAAGAATAACAGGACACCACAGGCTGCTCTCCCTGTATAATAACAGGACACCACAGGCTGCTCCCCCTGTATAATAATAATAGGACACCACAGGCTGCTCCCCCTATATAATAATAATAACAGGACACCACAGGCTGCTCCCCCTGTATAATAATAACAGGACACCACAGGCTGCTTCCCCTGTATAATAATAACTGGACACCACAGGCTGCTCCCCCTGTATAATAATAATAGGACACCACAGGCAGCTCCCCCTGTATAATAATAACAGGACACCACAGGCTGCTCCCCCTGTATAATAATAACAGGACACCACAGGCTGCTCCCCCCGTATAATAACAGGACACCACAGGCTGCTCTCCTTGTATAATAATAACAGGACAATACAGGCTGCTCCCCCTGTATAATAACAACAGGACACCACAGGCTGCTCCCCCTATATAATAATAATAACAACAGGACACCACAGGCTGCTCCCCCCGTATAATAACAGGACACCACAGGCTGCTCTCCTTGTATAATAATAACAGGACAATACAGGCTGCTCCCCCTGTATAATAACAACAGGACACCACAGGCTGCTCCCCCTATATAATAATAATAACAACAGGACACCACAGGCTGCTCCTCCTGTATAATAATAACAAGACACCACAGGCTGCTCTCCCTGTATAAGAATAACAGGATACCATGAGCTGCTCCCCCAGTATAATAACAGGACACCACAGGCTGCTCCCCCTGTATAATAATAATAACAGGACACCACAGGCTGTAGTGTCCTAGCCGCACCCCCGGACTCTGCTCTGCGGTCCCCGCCTGCCACTACATCTCCTGCCGGTACCCCGCCTGCAGCTCCCCTGGACCGGACCCTGATCTCTGGACCCCGTTCCCTGCTGCACTGACGGCTGCACATAAGATTTATCTCATGTGCAGACCGTCCGACCTCCGGATCTGATCCAATGCACACAGGACCGGATCAGAACGGATGTCATACTCTACGCAATTTGGGAAACTTCACCTGATTTCTTGGTCCGATCCTCCAGAATCGGGTGAAATCGGGCCCAAATCGCATAGTGTATGGGGGGCCTAAAGGGCTAGGGGCTATCGGAGGGCATATATGGGGAAGGTGGGCTATTGGAGGGTGTATAATGGGTGAGGGGGCTATCGAAGGACATATATTGGGGTGGGGGGCTATTGGAGTGTGTATAATGGGTGAGGGGGCTATTGGAGGGCGTGTAATGGGGAAGGGGCTATCGGAGGGTGTATATGGGGGTAGGAGGGCTATTGGAGAGCACATATTGGGGTGGGGGACTGTTGGAGGGAGAATAATGGGTGTGAGCACTATCCTTGAGAGTATAATGGTGAAAGGGGCTATCGGAGTGCGTATAATGGGTGAGGGGGCTATTGAAGGGCATGTAATGGGGAAGGGGCTATCAGATGGCATATATGAGGGAGGGGGCTTTTGGAGGGTGAATATGAGGAGAGCGAGCTATCGCTGGGCGTATCTGGAGGGAAGGGCAATTTGAGGGTGAATGATAGCGGAGGGGGCTATTGGAGGGTGAATATAATGGCGGAGGGGGCTATTGGAGGGTGTATAATGGGGGAGGGGGCTATTGGAGTGTGTATAATGGGTGAGGGGGCTATTGGAGGGTGAATATAATGGCGGAGGGGGCTATTGGAGGGTGTGTAATGGGGAGGGGGCTATTGGAGGGTGAATATAATGGAGGAGGGGGCTATTGGAGGGTGTGTAATGGGGAGGGGGCTATTGGAGGGTGTGTAATGGGGGAGGGGGCTATTGGAGGGTGTGTAATGGGGGAGGGGGCTATTGGAGGGTGTGTAATGGGGAGGGGGCTATTGGAGGGTGTGTAATGGGGAGGGGGCTATTGGAGGGTGTGTAATGGGGGAGGGGGCTATTGGAGGGTGTGTAATGGGGAGGGGGCTATTGGAGGGTGAATATAATGGAGGAGGGGGCTATTGGAGGGTGAATATAATGGAGGAGGGGGCTATTGGAGGGTGTGTAATGGGGAGGGGCCTATTGAAGGGTGTGTAATGGGGAGGGGCCTATTGAAGGGTGTGTAATGGGGGAGGGGGCTATTGGATGGTGTGTAATGGGGAAGGGGCTATTGGAGGGTGTGTAATGGGGAGGGGGCTATTGGAGGGTGTGTAATGGGGGAGGGGGCTATTGGAGGGTGTGTAATGGGGAGGGGGCTATTGGAGGGTGTGTAATGGGGGAGGGGGCTATTGGAGGGTGTGTAATGGGGGAGGGGGCTATTGGAGGGTGTGTAATGGGGAGGGGGCTATTGGAGGGTGTGTAATGGGGGAGGGGGCTATTGGAGGGTGTGTAATGGGGGAGGGAGCTATTGGAGGGTGTGTAATGGGGAGGGGGCTATTGGAGGGTGTGTAATGGGAAGGGGGCTATTGGAGGGTGTGTAATGGGGGAGGGGGCTATTGGAGGGTGTGTAATGGGGGAGGGGGCTATTGGAGGGTGTGTAATGGGGAAGGGGCTATTGGAGGGTGTGTAATGGGGAAGGGGCTATTGGAGGGTGTGTAATGGGGAAGGGGCTATTGGAGGGTGTGTAATGGGGAGGGGGCTATTGGAGGGTGTGTAATGGGGGAGGGGGCTATTGGAGGGTGTGTAATGGGGGAGGGGGCTATTGGAGGGTGTGTAATGGGGGAGGGGGCTATTGGAGGGTGTGTAATGGGGAGGGGGCTATTGGAGGGTGTGTAATGGGGGAGGGAGCTATTGGAGGGTGTGTAATGGGGGAGGGAGCTATTGGAGGGTGTGTAATGGGGGAGGGGGCTATTAGAGGGTGTGTAATGGGGGAGGGGCTATTGGAGGGTGTGTAATGGGGGAGGGGACTATTGGAGGGTGTGTAATGGGGGAGGGGGCTATTGGAGGGTGTGTAATGGGGAGGGGGCTATTGGAGAGTGTGTAATGGGGGAGGGGGCTATTGGAGGGTGTGTAATGGGGAAGGGGCTATTGGAGGGTGTGTAATGGGGAAGGGGCTATTGGAGGGTGTGTAATGGGGAGGGGGCTATTGGAGGGTGTGTAATGGGGGAGGGGGCTATTGGAGGGTGTGTAATGGGGGAGGGGGCTATTGGAGGGTGTGTAATGGGGAGGGGGCTATTGGAGGGTGTGTAATGGGGAGGGGGCTATTGGAGGGTGTGTAATGGGGAGGGGGCTATTGGAGGGTGTGTAATGGGGAGGGGGCTATTGGAGGGTGTGTAATGGGGAGGGGGCTATTGGAGGGTGTGTAATGGGGGAGGGGGCTATTGGAGGGTGTGTAATGGGGGAGGGGGCTATTGGAGGGTGTGTAATGGGGAGGGGACTATTGGAGGGTGTATAATGGGGAGGGGGCTATTGGAAGGTGTATAATGGGGAGGGGGCTATTGGAGGGTGTGTAATGGGGGAGGGGGCTATTGGAGGGTGTGTAATGGGGGAGGGGGCTATTGGAGGGTGTGTAATGGGGGAGGGGGCTATTGGAGGGTGTGTAATGGGGGAGGGGGCTATTGGAGGGTGTATAATGGGGGAGGGGGCTATTGGAGGGTGTATAATGGGGGAGGGGGCTATTGGAGGGTGTATAATGGGGGAGGGGGCTATTGGAGGGTGTGTAATGGGGGAGGGGCTATTGGAGGGTGTGTAATGGGGGAGGGGCTATTGGAGGGTGTGTAATGGGGGAGGGGCTATTGGAGGGTGTGTAATGGGGAGGGGCTATTGGAGGGTGTGTAAAGAGGGAGGGGGCTATTGGAGGGTGTGTAATGGGGGAGGGGCTATTGGAGGGTGTGTAAAGAGGGAGGGGCTATTGGAGGGTGTGTAATGGGGGAGGGGGCTATTGGAGGGTGTGTAATGGGGGAGGGGGCTATTGGAGGGTGTGTAATGGGGGAGGGGACTATTGGAGGGTGTGTAATGGGGGAGGGGGCTATTGGAGGGTGTGTAATGGGGGAGGGGACTATTGGAGGGTGTATAATGTGGGGAGGGGGCTATTGGAGGGTGTATAATGGGGGAGGGGGCTATTGGAGGGTGTATAATGGGGGAGGGGGCTATTGGAGGGTGTGTAATGGGGGAGGGGCTATTGGAGGGTGTGTAATGGGGGAGGGGCTATTGGAGGGTGTGTAATGGGGGAGGGGCTATTGGAGGGTGTGTAATGGGGAGGGGCTATTGGAGGGTGTGTAAAGAGGGAGGGGGCTATTGGAGGGTGTGTAATGGGGGAGGGGCTATTGGAGGGTGTGTAAAGAGGGAGGGGCTATTGGAGGGAGTGTAATGGGGGAGGGGGCTATTGGAGGGTGTGTAATGGGGGAGGGGGCTATTGGAGGGTGTGTAATGGGGGAGGGGACTATTGGAGGGTGTGTAATGGGGGAGGGGGCTATTGGAGGGTGTGTAATGGGGGAGGGGGCTATTGGAGGGTGTGTAATGGGGGAGGGGACTATTGGAGGGTGTATAATGTGGGGAGGGGGCTATTGGAGGGTGTATAATGGGGGAGGGGGCTATTGGAGGGTATATAATGGGGGAGGGGGCTATTGGAGGGTGTATAATGGGGGAGGGGGCTATTGGAGGGTGTATAATGGGTGAGGGGCTATTGTAGGGTGTATAATGCGTATGTGCAGGTCCCAATACCAACTGCAAGGAGTTTTTGGGGAACTAACGACCGATCTACCATTTTTCCCTGTTAAGTAGCAACACAATATAGCAAATCCTTTTTCAACACAAAATGTGGCGCGCCCTCTGGTGGTGAAGCCGCAATCACCCTGACATTTACCACTTTTACAGTCTCAAAGGCGGATTGCTGTCATAGAGTTGATCTCGCCCAAAGTTCAGTGCAGTGATACCTTCTCACCAACAGGGTTCCACTGGGCCTCAGACTCGGTCTCCTGGGGTGGTTCAGTATCTTCGCTTGGGTGGGAGCGTGACTCAGTCACAGACATATCTGCATAGGCTCGCTGTGCCTCCCTCTCGCTGTGCCTCCCTCCCACTGTGCCTCCCTCTCGCTGTGCTTCCCGCTGTGCCTCCTTCCCACTGTGCCTCCCTCTCGCTGTGCCTCCCTCTCGCTGTGCTTCCCCACTGTGCCTCCCTCTCGCTGTGCCTCCCCGCTGTGCCGTCTATCAGGCCATTATTAATGCATGGCATTGGCTCAGATGTCCACATTGTTGTCAGCTGGGGTGAGCTTCAGTAGCCTCTCCCATTCCTGCCCACCTTTCCTCATCTCCTTTAAATCGAGCTTGCTGCCCCTGTATCTGGTATATATATATATATATATATATATATATATATATATATATATATATATATATATATATGGCTCCGTAATAGCCAGCGTATCCACCTTGTGGACAGATATAAGGTGCCAGGCTCAGAACACAGACCAGCTCACACCTGCCCGCGTCACTGGCCACTCAGACACATAACAGCAAACAATTCGATTTAGACCCGGAGGCCCTTTAATGCCGGGCTGCCACTTACACACCATTATCTGGCTCCCGAACCACCTGCACAAGGTGTAATCAGAAAATGTTGCCAGTTCACAACTGTCTCACCTGGGTTCCTGCGGATTGCAATGTCGAGCTGGGAGGTCTCTGTTCAGGTGCTAAATGTGACAGGAATCACATACACTGGATACCATGAAGTGGTTTCTTCGGGCAGCAGATTGACAGCATATAGCATGGCAGGTTTTCATCAGGCAATACTCAAGGTTCAAAGAGATACAACATTCCAGGAGGTCCCTAGCAAAATTCCCAGACACCTCCGAGCCTATTGCCCAGCTGCTAAAAGGCATTGAGAACCATGACCTTCTGCTCTGAACAGATCTTTAACAAGAAACCACAGTTGATGTTTATTAGCCAAGCAGTGATTCACAACAGATCTTAAAACAAACATGGCCTGGAACTAATCAGCCCTGCCACTGCTGTAAGTCCGGATCCTGATATTCCACATTCACTTCATGTTGGATTATGCTGTCCTTGCCAGTCCCCGTACTTGCTTGGCTTTTCTCTTGAGTACTCTGGTTTCCTCCTAAACTCTAAAAATTTACATTGGCTCCTAACAAAAATGAACCCTAGTGTGTAAGTACATAGGCAGACTAGATGGGCTAATTGGTTATCTGCCATCAAATTTTATGTTTACGACGTAGTAATCTTTCACACTCAGAGAAGGTGCATTTTCCTGTGTTTATGAAGATGAGATTTTTGTGTAAAACATTTCCCACACTCAGAGCAAGGAAACGGCTTCTCATCTGTGTGACTTCTCTGATGTGTAACAAGATGTGATTTGCATGTAAAACCTTTCCCACAATCAGAACACAAATATGGTCTCTCAACAGTGTGAGTTCTGTTATGGCGTACAAGATCAGAATTCTGTGTAAAACATTTCCCACACTCCAAACATAGAAATGGCTTCTCACCTGTGTGCCTTCTCTCATGTTCAACAAGCTGTGATTTGTATGTAAAACATTTCCCACACTCAGCACATGGAAATGGTTTCTCACCTGTGTGAAGTCTTTGATGTATAACAAGATTTGATTTCAGTGCAAAACATTTCCCGCACTCAGAGCATGTAAATAAATCTTGACCTGTGTGCATTTTTCGATGTGTTACAAGATGTGCTTTCAGTGAAAAACAGCTCCCACACTCAGAGCATATAAATGGTTTCTCACCTGTGTGAGATCTCTGATGATAAACAAGATTTGATTTGTAGGTAAAACATTTTCCACACTCAGCACATGGAAATGGCTTCTCACCTGTGTGACGTCTCTGATGTATAACAAGATTTGATTTTAGTGTAAAACATTTTCCACACTCAGAACATGAAAACAAATCTTCACCTGTGTGCATTTTCTGATGTGTAACAAGAGATGCTTTCTGTGAAAAACAACTCCCACACTCTGAGCATGTAAATGGTTTCTCACCTGTGTGACATCTCTGATGATAAACAAGATTTGATTTCAATGTAAAACATTTCCCACAGTCAGAACATGGAAAAGGCTTCTCACCTGTGTGACTTCTCTTATGTCTAACAAGATATGATTTGTATTTAAAACATTTCCCACAGTCAGAACATATAAATAGCTTCTCATCTGCCTCAAGGTTGGAGGTAACAGATGACATATCTGCGCTGTGAGGTACCAGTTGCATGATTGAGGTAACAGGGTTTTCTACCAGATAACCTTTTGTGATGTCATTATCTTCTATTTCACAATCTGGGGATACAATGGGATGTTCAGCCAACATATTTCTTCTGTTACATCCATCTACAGGGAAAGAGATACATATATGTAAATTACTATGCTAGAATAACTTTTTGGCAGACATACCAGGAAAAAGTACACAACCCCAGATGATCAACCCATCACCTTGTCCATACCTTCTTTGTCTTCAGTGATTTCCCAAACTGGTTCCAAAAATGTAAAATACCTACAAGGTAGAGATATGTTGGGCTTCCATGGAGAAACAAAATGAGCAGGTAATATTTTTTTCAGACTCCATGTTTAATGGATGTACCAAGGGAGTTAATATGGTGGGCAGGGGGGCATGTCAAGCAATTAAGCACTAAAGCAAATGTGTGTTAAATACACTGCTGCTCCATAACTTTCACTATTTTCTTTCCACAATGTGTAATTGTGTATCTACACAATTGGCGGAATTGCAGCCTTTGTGGTAAGGCTGCACCAAAATCAAGCTTCTAGGTGAAACGTATGTCAGGATACATCATAGAGTCACGGCTAGGTGAAACGTACATCTGCTACATCATTGGGTCACGTCTAGGTGAAACGCACGTCGGGCTACATCATTGGGTAATGTCTAGGTAAACGTACGTCGGGCTACATCATTGGGTCACGTCTAGGTGAAAGGCATATCGGGCTACATGATTGGGTAATGTCTAGGTGAAATGTACATCTGCTACATCATTGGGTCACGTCTAGGTGAAACGCACATCGGGCTACATCATTGGGTCACGTCTAGGTGAAATGTACATCAGGCTATATCATGGGGTGCACACATGACTTGCTACAGCCGCTTCCAGTCTCTCCAGTTCATGGAATCGCTCTCAGACACAGATGCATCCAGCTCTCTGCTCTTGGACCAAGCTTTGAAAGCCAGCATGTATAATTTCTCGACCTCTACATCTTCCTCACCTCTTTACACAGGTAGGCCACACGATCAGCCCTGTATTCCTCCTTACTTCAGGGCAGACAACTGATTGCCCTTACCACTGGATACATCCCATGCCTCCTTTCCCATCACCTCTCTCTCTCTCTTTCTTCCTCTGTATAATACTGCTGGCATGACAATTTAGGTGATATACTATTGCTCAGCCTTGAGACATATGATAGGCATTCAGTGAGGTGATCCGATGTTTCTCAGGCTTGAGACATATGCAAAATGATCAGTCTTGGGTGATATATGACTCTGAATATCCCATATGATTGGCCATAACTTCTGGTATCTCTACCTGAATATATTGTATTCTCTGAATAACCTTGTGGTTTTTCTTTAAATTTGCCTATACATCTAACCAGAATATCCAAAATTGTCTCTCCCTGCAGGTATGCCGACCAAATAAGCTGCCAAATCACTGCTAATCCAAGCTAACCATCATCCAATATGGGACAGGACTGGAAACACAATCGTATAAGAAGTCTTGATACATAAATGATAAGCTTTACAGACCTAGACACTGATCTCTGAAAATCACAGTTTAAGTGGCCGATGGGGGCAGTGATGTCATTGAGCCATCTTGTGAGAGCGGTGTGGACAATGCAGACATTTCAGGACCACCCAGGGGGAGGGCGGTGGCTGTGTGACATCACATGCAGACGCTGCAGCATGAAACATGGCTGGCCTACTGCTACTTCACAGTCAGGCAGCGCAGCTGGTGATGTGTGAGTGCTTCATTGGGAAAAGACCCAGCAACTGCGGCGGCTTACCATATGCTGGGTGGCCCACCCACAGTCTACCACCGGGAGTTCCAGTGTTGCTGAATTTCATAAAGCTGCAACTAGGTTGCAGCCACATCCAGGGTATGGTCAGGAAAAGGACGCAGCAGGAACCAGGGTATGGTCAGGAACCGGATGCAGCAGGAACCAGGGCATGGTCAGGAACCAGACGCAGTTAGAACCAGGGTATGGTCAAGAAAAGGACGCAGCAGGAACCAGGGTATCGTCAGGAACAGGACGCAGCAGGAACCAGGGTATGGTCAGGAACCGGATGTAGCCGGAACCAGGGTATGGTCAAGAACCTTGCTACTCAGAAACAGTCCAGTTCAAATGATCTATCCCTGTATGGGAGCAGACATAACATTCCAAATAAGTGTACCTGATCACCTCTATACACGGAAACAACCCCACAGAGGAGCCTGCTAGGAGGTGCACATACGTTGTCCTTGCGGTTAGCTTGGATATACATTTGCACATGTGGACAGTCACAATTGTAGCCAGGGTTATACTCATCCTCCATATAGCAAGCTCTGCCAATGGCCAGTGATCTGCTTATCCCAACTGTGGTTGATGCTGGCAACGGTAACACACAGTGACATGATGTGAGGGGGGAGAGCAGGAGTATAATAGGGGCTGATGGCTGCTGATGTATGAGATACACCAGAGAGTGCGGGGAGGAGACTGGTCAGATCTCTGGGCTGGTAATACACAGTGACATGATGTGAGGGGGAGAGCAGGAGTATAATAGGGGCTGATGGTTCCTGATGTATGAGATACACCAGAGAGTGCGGGGAGGAGACTGGTCAGATCTCTGGGCTGGTAACACACAGTGACATGATGTGAGGGGGAGAGCAGGAGTATAATAGGGGCTGATGGCTCCTGATGTATGAGATACACCAGAGAGTGCGGGGAGGAGACTGGTCAGATCTCTGGGCTGGTAACACACAGTGACATGATGTAAGGGGGAGAGCAGGAGTATAATAGGGGCTGATGGCTCATGATGTATGAGATACACCAGAGAGTGCGGGGAGGAGACTGGTCAGATCTCTGGGCTGGTAACACCCAGTGACATGATGTGAGGGGGAGAGCAGGAGTATAATAGGGGCTGATGGTTCCTGATGTATGAGATACACCAGAGAGTGCGGGGAGGAGACTGGTCAGATCTCTGGGCTGGTAACACACAGTGACATGATGTGAGGGGGAGAGCAGGAGTATAATAGGGGCTGATGCACCTGATGTATGAGATACACCAGAGAGTGCGGGGAGGAGACTGGTCAGATCTCTGGGCTGGTAACACACAGTGACATGATGTGACGGGGAGAGCAGGAGTATAATAGGGGCTGATGGCTCCTGATGTATGATATACACCAGAGAGTGCGGGGAGTAGACTGGTCAGATCTCTGGGCTGGTAACACACAGTGACATGATGTGAGGGGGAGAGCAGGAGTATAATAGGGGCTGATGACACCTGATGTATGAGATACACCACAGAGTGCGGGGAGGAGACTGGTCAGATCTCTGGGCTGGAAACACACAGTGACATGATGTGAACTCTGTAATGTGTTTATTACTCACCTGTGCTGATATATGTAGGGATTTCCTCCTCCTTATACTGCTGATTACTTGTTAAATACATCTCTTCTTCATCGTCTATAACTTCTACCTTGATATCAGTCATACATGTCTCTTCTTCTCCTTCTGTATCTTCTACCTTGATATCAGTCTCATATGTTTCTTCTTCTTCTTCTTCTTCATCTGTATCTTCTGCCTTTATATCAGTTAGTTCTTCACTCTAAATAATACACAAAACACAATGGGATTAGTAATATTATATATATATATATATATATATATATATATATATAGTATCTCCTTAACAGAGAGTGGTCTGCACACCAGTTTAAAGACAAAACATTTTTATGTCACATAAAAAAGGTAAAGCACATGGCATTGCATTGGAATCATAAGACAAAAAGTAAGGTGCAGGTTACTTATCCAAAACCCATCACAGCAATATAGTGTTACAGGGGAACCTGTCGCCAGCTCCAAAGCATCAATACCCTATTGGGGTATTGATGCTTTGGAGCTGGCGACAGGTTCCCCTGTAACACTATATTGCTGTGATGGGTTTTGGATAAGTAACCTGCACCTTACTTTTTGTCTTCTGATTCCAATGCAATGCCATGTGCTTTACCTTTTTTATGTGACATAAAAATGTTTTGTCTTTAAACTGGTGTGCAGACCACTCTCTGTTAAGGAGATACCCCATATATGCAATTTTATTTGTGATCTGGCACCCTACTGTTTGCCTGGCGGTGTGCGGTTTTTCAACTGTACATATATATATGTATATATATATATGGTCAGATGGTGGGTGTAAAAGCGCTGGAGTGTCCAAATGTGAAAATAAGTTCCAGTAATACACCTGCAAGCATGCAAGGTGAAATAGGTGCACCAGAGTTTAAGTACAGACTGCAGCTTCCTTCTCACAAGAGAAATCCCGGGTCCAAGGGATGAAGCAAATCTGGGGGAGAAAGAGAAATGGGAAGGAGCGCTTCCTGGTGCATTAAACGAGACTTTATTATGCAAAAAGGAGAAACAAACTCCACGGTACTTCAACAATGTGCTTGTACCTGTAAAAGCAACACTGTGGACTGGTTACCACATGGCTTGATAAAATACAATCAGGCAAATACAGCTCACTCGTGGATGCAGCTCCGTGTCGAGGACACCACCGGTAGAACAAACGCTGGCTTGCGCTGCAGAATCGGGATGATCCAGGGTCAGGAACGTCCAACAGGTGAGTAAAGCTGGTGAGCGTGGTAGGCCACGCCCTGACGCGTTTCGTCACTGGGACTTTGTCAGAGGGCGTGGCTACTACCTGCGCCGACCAGCATTAAATACCAACCATCTGTCAATCAATCAGAGGGGCCGGGCACTATGGCTAAAGGCGATACTAACCAAAAAAGAGAGCTGCTATACTGCAGAACTCCAAAAAGAAAAATGAGCTTAAAAGAAAAAATGTATAAAAATATTAAGGTACAAGACCTCGTATACCTGGCTAATATACAATATATATTGCCAGTATGTTTAAAACATTTAAATAGATACACATAACTCCACAAGGAATGTGTGTCGACTTTTATGATGATGTCGACCAACTCGATGTTATTTATTCTTCCATATGGAGGAAATATATAAAAAGCTTGAACTTTAAAAATGAATATGAATAATTCATATCATAAAAATAACTGATTGATTGACACATAATACATAAACAATTGCAAGATCAAAAAATGACGACCAATAAATAAGGATTACAAACACTTCCATATACATTGTAGGATCATATGCCAATATTCAAACATATACATAAAAAATATATACATATATGCGCATACATCGCATACATATGGCCCCTAAATATCTACCTCAATTTATACATGTACCTATTTTTTATGTAATTTTTATATGTACTTCTTGCTGGGTGTGACTGACAGATCGGTCGGAGTCCAGCCAGCCGGGCAGCACTTGTGAAGAGAGAGGAGAGAGCTCTCTCGAGTTCCAGCCAATCATAGCTGGCCTTCCACCCCTGCTCCTCCTCCTCCCTTTCTCCCTTTACAGTCCGGCCAGCCTGCATTACTCACACGTAACCTGAGCTGCAGGAAAAGCCCTCTCTAACATCACTTAAGCAACGTCTGTTTTCAGAGGTCAGTGTCCTGTTTGCGTGCACTGTGCAGTTTAGCCAGTGTCTCTGCACACCCTTTAGTAATGCATACAGGGTGATAGCAGCAGCACTGGGTCAAAGACAGGAGTCTGTCCAGTCAGTGTCTGCAGTTTGCCTGTGACATGAGATGTGCTGCAGACTTCAGTGTTCAGGGGTTTCTCACCAGTTAGAAATCACTGGTATTTCTGTATGTAGGAACTGCTAGCACTGCATTTTATTGGCATGTAATTGATCATGTAAATAGCCATTTACAGTTATAGAGTGGGCTACAAGAGCAGGATATTATAAAAAGGAAAAAAATATTCATCAAAATAATCCAGTGTCTTTGGCGCCATTCTAACCACTTTCTTCTCCTCCACCTGCCCTCCTTTCCTGAGCCCCAGCAGAGGCCAATTAAGGCATGTATATCAACATATATGTATATTAACACACATATATATATGCAAAAGGGGGTATGTAGGTGCGCTAGCTTGACTGCCTGGGTTTAGTCAAAAAAGTCCAATCATGGATACTCATGCAGTTCATCAGACACTGTTGTCCTTCAGTTTTCCTTTTAACACTAGGTCACTGATTTTGCTGACCGCTGCTTCCCACCTGGATGGGTCCTGGGATCCAATCAGAACCAATAGTATCTGGAGAAAGGGGGATGGAAGGAAGCGCTCGATAGTGCAATATTATTTTGATAAAAAGGTTTTATTTTAAACACATAAAATCAGACCATCGGTACACTGCTCGTACCATTAAATTCCTCAGTGTGGGCTATTAATACCACATGGTGTAATTGATAATATAAACCCGGTCGCCCGGTCACCGTCTGTTCTTGTAGCTGCCTCCTGGCAGGGACCACTCCATCACCTTTAGCGCTTACAGCACCTTCCGGCAAGGACTCAGCGTATGCCCCTCGGCTTCCCGGCAGCAAGACTTCAGACACGGAAAGTTGGTTTGCGTCAGGTAGGACACTCCCAGACGCGTTTCGCCTGTAGCTTCGTCAGTGGGATGTATATATATATTTTTTTTTTTCTATCTTGATAGATAGTTAAAGATATATATTGGTCAGTGGAATGTCTTAAATGTGGCAGGGTCGCTGACATTAACTGTGTGACCCTGGCTCCTACTTGTTGTGCACCCTGCGTGAACACAAAAAAGGTGCATGGCCTTGATAGGCCACGCCCCCTTTTTTAACATGTATCGGCTCTTTGTCTTACCGTAACCTATTTTTTGGCTCACTGCCTCAGGTTGGTTGGCCACCCCTGGCTTAATACATGTGAAAATACGTGCCGTAAACACCTATACAAAAATACAAGAGCATAAAAATAGTCTGCATCAGTGAATCAGGCTGTGTATAAACATAGTGACAAATATACCTATGAATCACTCGCAGCGTAATGTACCACATCACACTGTAGAAGTTTATCAAAAACCACAATTAAGAAGCATATTCCAATTTACAAACATGGGGACCCAGCAGTATTACATACCTCATGACATCCAAAATGAAGTGCACGCCATCCTGCACGTGTTGAACCAGCTAGCAGGCTTTTAAGCTCATGCCGGGCTATTGCTTCCGCCCAATGAGCTGTATCAATGGACCGCAAGGTCCACTTCCTGTTTCCGGTATTAGCGCTATACAGCGCCTTAACACCTCGCGTCCTTAACAACAAAACATCACTCCCAGCGCCGTTCTCATTGACAGCACTGCGTGATGCTGGCCCACACATTGAGCAGGCAAAGGCTGTGATCATATCGCTACCATGGCTGTTGATGCGCACATTACAAAACGAGACACTTAGTCTCAAAACTCAGTATAATTACTATACCGTGTCGACTATTGTATGTTGATCTGCTAGGTCAACCCCAATTATTATAGAAGAATATTAACATCCTGTAGCACTGATGCAGTTATACATCAATAGTTATTACTCCAAAAACATTTTTATATAAAAATTATATACACAAAAATACAAAAACAAAAATATACACACATGCTCCAATATGTGCTGGCGACAATGCGGGAATATTGGTACCATCTACCATATCTTCTGGTCCTGCCACAAGCTCAGGGCATATTGGGGAGAGGTCTTTGACCTCATTTCTGAAGTGATCCAACTAACCCTTCCCCCTGACCCACTATTAGCTTTATTCCATGTATACCCACAAGACCTCCCGATTGGGAAGACATATGTCCTCGGACATATTCTCATAGCGGCAAGAGCAAACCTAGCTCAACATTGGAAGCAGCCTTCTCCCCCCCCTTCCCTCAGGTTATACTAAAAATGAATCACCATTTCCTCATGGAAACCTGCTTCCAAACCCACTCCCCCAATCCCACCTCGCCCCACCCTAAATGGGCTCCCTGGCACACCTATGCAACTGAAAGGGAGGGTACCAGATTCTTCCCCTCAGGCACGCCTGGACAAACAACTACCTTCAGCCTGAATGAGCCCCCCGATTCAGATGCAGAACCTCCTCCATCCCAAACCTCTGTCTAATTGATGCTTTCTTACCCTAGACTAATTTTATAATAGACTCTGTATTTATATGTTTATGTACAGTCGCTCTGCGAAGTGACCTAATGTGTTCTATATGATCAATGTATAATACCCAATGTGTAAAGTGTTACCGTTTGTATTGTCCCCACCCCCGACTGCAGTCCCCCCCCCCCTAATGTCTCCCCTTTTTTCATTTCTGTACCCCATATACAAATATGTGTTAATAAAAATTTATTGATGGGAAAAAAAATATACACACATAAAAAACACATAAAAAAACATACAAAAGTAGACTATGTGCTGCTGCTAATTTGGTCCCATTACAAAAATACAGATAAGGAATTATTTTCATTTAACCCCCTGGGGGCAATAGTGTCCAGTTTAGCTATCCACCTAGCTTCTCTCTGCAGGAGAGCACGCCCTCTGTCGCCTCCTCTTTCCTTGGGTGGCTCCCAATCTATAATCATGTATTGTAGAGTAGAGATTTGATGTCCTTCTTTGACAAAGTGAACCGTGACAGGCTTATCTGAAGATCCAGTGCTGTATGCCAGTCGAATGGATGATCTATGCTGCGTCATCCTTTCGCGGAAGGTGCTGATAGTCTTACCCACATATAGGTACCCGCATGGGCATTTTAGATAGTATACAACGTGATCCATCATGCAGGTCAACCGATATCTCAGGTCGATTTTTCTACCACTGTGTGGGTGGTTAAACGACCGGCCAGTAATCAATGCCCTACATGTAGTACATCCGAGACATTTAAAACAGCCAGTCTGTTTAGATAACCAGGTCGATTTCACAGGTGCTTTTTTGTGCTGGACATATTGGGTCTTAAAAGGTAATCTTTAAGATTTCGTCCTCGACGTACACTGAGCAAAGGTGGTTTCTTATCCATTTTCACAAATGAAGGGTCAGAGGAAAAGATATGCCAGTTCTTTTTTATACCATGTTGTACATGTTTCAGCGAAGTGTCACATTGTACGCTTAGTACCATGCTTGGCGTCTCTCTCTTCCGGATCCCTTCTTTTAAATGTGCTGCGTGTTTCGGTCTTGCCTTTGTAAGACAGTTCATAATGTCCTGCCTCCTGTACCCACGTTCTTTAAATCTCACACAACAATCTTGCAGCTGTTCCTCCGCTTTCACTTTGTCAGAATTATTTCGTAGAATACGAAGAAATTGGGAGATAGGTAATTTGGACTTTAGAGCCTCAGGTGATTCATACGTTACCAACCAGATCCCAGGCTGCGGATAGCGCGAGATTCAAATCTCAGAGAAACCATTTGTTTTAAAGCCTCAGGATGATGACTGGTTGCCCATAGCATTGTATTGCGGTCTGTGGGTTTACGGTACAACGTGTACCCCAGTCCATCCTGTTCCTTATAGACCGTGACATCTAAGAAATTAATCGATGTTTCACTAATCTCAGATGTGAATCTGATAGGGTGGTCAAGTGAATTTAAATGAGTAACCATGTCGTTAAAGGAGTCAACACTGTCCAACCATAGCAGAATCACGTCATCAATAAATCTTTTATAGTATAGAATCTGGGGACCAAACCTAGACAGTATGTGCACATTCTCATTTTGCTGCATGAAGATATTAGAATAAGCTGGCGCTAAATTAGATCCCATCGCCGTCCCCGAGTTCTGGACGTAGTAATCACCCTGGTACATATAATGATTACTACGTAGGACCATGCCCAAAAGTTCGAGCATGAAACCAACTGGGGGGCCACTATAGGGTCCTTTCAATAATTTATCCTCAACCGCCTGAATGCCCATATCATGAGGTATCACAGTATACAGTGAGCTGACATCTACCGATGCCAACTTACATGTAGTTGGAATATTTGATAATTTTTTGATGTCACTCAAAAAATGGCCAGTGTCTCGGAGATAGCTTTTATCATTAATCACAAATGGTTGTAAGAAAAAGTCAAGAAACTGAGCAATTGGCTGTAGTATTGACCCACGTGCACAAATTATCGGCCGACCAGGAGGGTCAACCAAAGACTTGTGCACCTTGGATAGCAAATAACTCAGGGGGCACAACGGGTATTCAGTGATCAAACATTCATAGACATTATCATCTATCCATGAGTTGGTGTGTCCAATTTTCAATAATGCATCCACTTCACGTTTAATTCTAGGCATAGGGTTAAAGTTTAACCTAGAGTATGTTTTTTCATCAGATAACTGTCTTTTAACTTCAAGGTCATATTTAACAGTGTCTAAAATCACCACAGCTCCCCCCTTGTCTGCATTGCGTATGGTAATTATAGTGTTATTTTTCAAAGCAGTTAATGCTTCCCGTTCACCTTTACTTAAGTTATCATATGGTTTCGAGGCCCTGTCTTTCTCCAGTACCTCACGATTAACCATTCTTGTAAAGTTTTTTATACTGCTGTTGTTAGAGGGGGGGGTCAAAGGTGCTACTGTTTTTAAATAGACTGGTCGGCATTGTTTGAGTTGAGTTGTCTCTATTGTCAAAAAATTCTCTTAGGCGCAACTTACGACCCATCTTATGAAAGTCCACTGACCACCTAAAGGGGTCCATTTTATTAGTGGGCACAAAGGTCATGCCTCTAGACAATAGTGACTCCTCAAAATCGGTAAGTTTATGGGATGATAAATTGAAAATTAGTTCCCCTTTTTGCCTTTTTTGTTTTTGTTCTTTTCTCGAGATCCTCCCCCTCCTAACGTGGGGTCTTCTAGTAGTTCTTTGCCGAACATCCTCGACCTCGTACCTGGGCCTAAAAAAGCCCCAGATGGGGGTCTCTCATCAGAATATTCTTGATCAGAAGAGGAGGAATAATTAGGCTGACTTGTATGACTAACACCAGATTGATTATTTCTTGATCTCACAAATCTTCTACCCCCCTGGTATCTCTGACGGGAAGATTCCCCAGATAACCAGCGGTATACACCATGGTGCTTGTAATCCATCTCTAATATATATATTACAGTTTTACAAAGGTGAAGCACTCCAAGTGATGATGTAAGTATAGCCGGTGCCAGGCACATAAAAAATGAACAAAAGCACTTACCCCTTCAGGGAAAGGAATTGGAGCCAGCACTCAGCAGTTGGTGAAAGAAAAATAGTGTTTTAATTAGAGATGTGCAGGTTCTGATTTATGCTGATTTACTCTGATTTCAAAGCAGGATCTTATTGGCTATCCCAAATCACATGACAGTTGTTGATAGTTGAAAGCCAATAAGATCCTGCTTTGAAATCAGAGTAAATCAGAGTAAATCAGAACCTGCACATCTCTAGTTTTAATGCAAAGACATAGTTGCAATGGTAACAGCTGTTATCCTGACAGCTGTTTCAACTGCTCCTTGGCAGTTTTCATCAGAAGCCTTTGTTAAGACTTGTAGACAGCCAGGAACATGTACAATAGTGCCATAACACCTCATGTTGTCTCTATGAAGTGCACGCCATCCAAAAACAGTGTAATATCAGTATATAAGACACACAGCTTCTGTACAGATCATATAGTGACAGTCACTGTGGTATATTGGAGAGACTCTAAATCCCACCTACCTGATCCTCCTGTGGGGTCCTGTGATTCTCCTCTGTACAATCCTGGGAATACAGAGGACGGGGACATCTCTGTGAGGTATTCCTGTTACTGGGTCCATCTGTAGGAGACACACAGTGACTGAGGACATTGTATATATGTGATTATCAGATGCTGGGTGTATTTAGGGGACCCCCATACCTGCCCTCCCCTGTACAATAAATGTCTCCTCTTACCCAGTGATGTGAGGGGCCGGTGATTCTCCATCATCACGTCCTTGTACAGACCCCTGTGTTCCTCTATATAATCCCCCTCCTGCATGGAGAGATAGACAGTGACATCCTGACACCTTATAGGCACCTGACACAGACAATGATACAGTCATCACCCAAACACATCCCCCGGTGTTACTGTATAACGTCCCATTCCCAGCAGTCACCTCTCCGGTCACATCCCCCGGTGTTACTGTATAACGTCCCATTCCCAGCTGTCACCTCTCCGGTCACATCCCCCGGTGTTACTGTATAATGTCCCATTCCCAGCAGTCACCTCTCCGGTCACATCCCCTGGTGTTACTGTATAACGTCCCATTCCCAGCAGCCACCTCTCCAGTCACATCCCCCAGTGTTACTGTATAACGTCCCATTCCCAGCAGTCACCTCTCCTGTCACATCCCCCGGTGTTACTGTATAACGTCCCATTCCCAGCAGTCACCTCTCCGGTCACATCCCCCGGTGTTACTGTATAACGTCCCATTCCCAGCAGTCACCTCTCCGGTCACATCCCCCGGTGTTACTGTTGAACGTCCCATTCCCAGCAGTCACCTCTCCAGTCACATCCCCCGGTGTTACTGTAGAACATCCCATTCCCAGCAGTCACCTCTCCGGTCAAATCCCAAGGTGTTACTGTAGAACGTCCCATTCCCAGCAGTCACCTCTCCGGTCACATCCCCCGGTGTTACTGTAGAACGTCCCATTCCCAGCAGTCATCTATCCGGTCACATCCCCCCGGTGTTACTGTAGAACGTCCATTCCCAGCAGTCACCACTCCGGTCACATCCCCCGGTGTTACTGTAGAAAGTCACATTCCCAGCAGTCACCACTCCGGTCACATCCCCCGGTGTTACTGTAGAACGTCCCATTCCCAGCAGTCATCTATCCGGTCACATCCCCCCGGTGTTACTGTAGAACGTCCATTCCCAGCAGTCACCACTCCGGTCACATCCCCCGGTGTTACTGTAGAAAGTCACATTCCCAGCAGTCATCTATCCGGTCACATCCCCCCGGTGTTACTGTAGAACGTCCATTCCCAGCAGTCACCACTCCGGTCACATCCCCCGGTGTTACTGTAGAACGTCCCATTCCCAGCAGTCACCTCTCCGGTCACATCCCCCGGTGTTACTGTAGAACGTCCCATTCCCAGCAGTCATCTATCCGGTCACATCCCCCCGGTGTTACTGTAGAACGTCCATTCCCAGCAGTCACCACTCCGGTCACATCCCCCGGTGTTACTGTAGAAAGTCACATTCCCAGCAGTCACCACTCCGGTCACATCCCCCGGTGTTACTGCATAACGTCCCATTCCCAGCAGTCACCTCTCCGGTCACAACCCAAGGTGTTACTGCAGAACGTCCCATTCCCAGCAGTCACCTCTCCGATCACATCCCCCGGTGTTACTGCATAACGTCCCATTCCCAGCAGTCACCTCTCCGGTCACAACCCAAGGTGTTACTGCAAAACGTCCCATTCCCAGCAGTCACTTCGCCGGTCACATCCCACGGTGTTACTGTAGAACGTCCCATTCCCAGCAGTCACTTCGCCGGTCACATCCCCCGGTGTTACTGTAGAACGTCCCATTCCCAGCAGTCACCTCGCCGGTCACATCGCCCGGTGTTACTGTATAACGTCCCATTCCCAGCAGTCACCTATCCGGTCACATCCCCCGGTGTTCCAATATAACGTCCCATTCCCATTAGTCACCTCTCCGGTCACATCCCCCGGTGTTACTGTAGAACGTCCCATTCCCAGCAGTCACCTCTCCGGTCAAATCCCCCGGTGTTACTGTAGAACGTCCCATTCCCAGCAGTCACCTCTCCGGTCACATCCCCCGGTGTTACTGTAGAACGTCCCATTCCCAGCAGTCACCTCTCCGGTTACATCCCCCGGTGTTACTGTAGAACGTCCCATTCCCAGCAGTGACCTCGCCGGTCACATCCCCCGGTGTTACTGTAGAACGTCCCATTCCCAGCAGTCACCTCGCCGGTCACATCCCCCGATGTTACTGTATAACGTCCCATTCCCAGCAGTGACCTCTCTGGTCACATCCCCCGGTGTTACCGTAGAACGTCCCATTCCCAGCAGTCACCTCGCCGGTCACATCCCCCGCTGTTACTGTAGAACGTCCCATTCCCAGCAGTCACCTCTCCGGTCACATCCCCCGGTGTTACTGTAGAACGTCCCATTCCCAGCAGTCATCTATCCGGTCACATCCCCCGGTGTTACTGTAGAACGTCACATTCCCAGCAGTCACCTCTCCGGTCACATCCCCCTGTGTTACTGTATATTGTCCCATTCCCAGCAGTCACCTCTCCGGTCACATCCCCCGGTGTTACTGTATAACGTCCCATTCCCAGCAGTCACCTCTCCGGTCACATCCCCCGGTGTTATTGTATAACGTCCCATTCCCAGCAGTCACCTCTCCGGTCACATCCCCCAGTGTTTACTGTATAACGTCCCATTCCCAGCAGTCACCACTCCGGTCACATCCCCCGGTGTTACTGTAGAAAGTCACATTCCCAGCAGTCACCTCTCCGGTCACATCCCCCGGTGTTACTGTATAACGTCCCATTCCCAGCAGTCACCTCTCCGGTCACATCCCCCGGTGTTACTGTATAACGTCCCATTCCCAGCAGTCACCTCTCCGGTCACATCCCCCCGGTGTTACTGTATAACGTCCCATTCCCAGCAGTCACTACTCCGGTCACATCCCCCGGTGTTACTGTAGAAAGTCAAATTCCCAGCAGTCACCTCTCCGGTCACATCCCCCGGTGTTACTGTATAACGTCCCATTCCCAGCAGTCACCTCTCCGGTCACATCCCCCGGTGTTAATGTATAACGTCCCATTCCCAGCAGTGACCTCTCTGGTCACATCCCCCCAGTGTTACTGTATAACGTCCCATTCCCAGCAGTCACCTCTCCGGTCACATCCCCTGGTGTTACTGTATAACGTCCCATTCCCAGCAGTCACCTCTCCGGTCACATCCCCCGCAGAGGCGTAGCTACCGTAAGGCAGCCACCGCGGCTGCTTGGGGGAGCAAGCACCAGAGGGGCGCCCCCGGTGCCCGGGCACTCTGGTCAGACCCCCCCTTACCCCTCCGCATGCCGCCACCACCGCATTCAGCCCGGCACCGCAGATAGCCTCCGGGCTCCGTCTCCTGCAGTAATGAAAAATGTCACGACAAAATGGCTGCCCCCGGTGTTACTGTATACGTCCCATTGCCAGTAGTCACCTTCTCTACAGTCTGCTCCCTGTCTAAAATAATAACAGGACACCACAGGCTGCTCCCCCTGTAGAATAATAACCGTACGCCACAGGCTGCTCCCCCTGTATAATAATAATAGGACACCATGGGCTGCTCCTCCTGTAAAATAATAACAGGACAACACATGCTGCTCCCCCTGTATAATAATAACAGGACAACACATGCTGCTCCCCCTGTATAATAATAACAACAGGACACCACAGGCTGCTCCCTCTGTATAATAATAACCGTCCACCACAGGCTACTCCCCCTGTATAATAATAACCATACACCACAGGCTACTCCCCCTGTATAATAATAATAGGACACCACGGGCTGCTTCTTCTGTATAATAATAACAGGACACCACAGGCTGCTCCCTCTGTATAATAATAACCCTACACCACAGACAGCTCCCCCTGTATAATAATAACCGTACACCACAGGCTGCTCCCCCTGTATAATAATAACAACAACAGGACACTACAGGCTGCTCCCCCTGTATAATAATAACAACAACAGGACACTACAGGCTGCTCCCCCTGTATAATAATAATAGGACACCACAGGCTGCTCCCTCTGTATAATAATAATAATAATAATAGGACACCACGGGCTGCTCCTCCTGTATAATAAAAATATGACACTACAGGCTACTCCCCCTGTATAATAATAGGACAGCACTGTCTGCTCCCCTGTATAATAATAATAGGACACCACAGGATGCTCCCCCTGTATAATAATAATAGGACACGACGGGCTGCTCCTCCTGTATAATAATAATAGGACACCACAGGCTGCTCCTACTGTATAATAATAATAGGACACCACAGGCTCCTCCCCCTGTATAATAATAACAACAGGACACCACAGGCTGCTCCCCCTGTATAATAGTAACTGGGCACCACAGGCTGCTCCCCCTGTATAATAATAATAACAACAACAGGACACCACCGGCTGCTCCCCCTGTATAATAATAATAATAATAGGACACCACAGGCTGCTCCCCCTGTATAATAGTAACAGGACACCACAGGGTGCTCCTCCTGTATAGTAATAATAATAACAGGACGCCACAGGCTGCTGCCCTGTATAATAGTAACAGGACACCACAGGCTGCTCCCCCTATTTAATAATAACAGGACACCACAGGCTGCACCCCCTGTATAATAATAACATGACAATACAGGCTGCTCCCCCTGTATAAAAATAACACGACACCACAGGCTGCTCCCCTGTATAATAATAACAGGACACCACAGGCTGCTCCCCCTGTATAATAATAACGGGACACCACAGGCCACTCCCCCTGTATAATAATAATAATAAGAGTACAACACATGCTGCTCCCCCTGCATAATAATAATAATAATAATAATAATAATAATAATAATAATAATAACCCGACAGCACAGGCAGCTCCCCCTGTATAATAATAATAACTGTACACCAAATGCCGCTCCCCCTGTATAATAATAACCGGACACCACAGGCTGCTCCTCCTGTATAATATTAAAAGGACACTACAGGCTGCTCCCCCTGTATAATAATAATTGGACACCACAGGCTGCTCCCTCTGTATAATAATAATAATAATAACAACAGGACACCACAGGCTGCTCCTCCTGTATAATAATAACAGGACACCACAGGCTGCTCCCCTTGTATAATAATAACAACAGGACACCACAGCCTGCTCCCCCTGTATAAAAATAACAGGACACCACAGGCTGCTTCTCCTGTATAATAACAGGACAACACAGGCTGCTCCTCCTGTTTAACAATAATAATAACAGGACAACACAGGCTGCTCCACCTGTATAAAAATAACAGGACACCACAGGGTGCTCCTCCTGTATAATAATAACAGGACACCACAGGCTGCTCCCCTGTATAATAATAATAATAACAGGACACCACAGGCTGCTCCCCCTGTATAAAAATAAAAGGACACCATAGGCTGCTCCCCCTGTATAATAACAGGACACTACAGGCTGCTCCCCTTGTATAATATTAACAGGACACCACAGCCTGCTCCCCCTGTATAAAAATAACAGGACACCACAGGCTGCTCCTCCTGTATAATAACAGGACAACACAGGCTGCTCCTCCTGTATAATAATAACAGGACAACACAGGCTGCTCCCCCTGTATAAAAAATAACACAACACCACAGGCTGCTCCCCCTGTATAATAATAATAATAATAATAATAATAATAATAATAATAATAATAATAATAACAGTACACCACAGGCTGCTCCTCTTGTATAATAATAAAAGGACACCACAGGCTGCTCCTCTTGTATAATAATAAAAGGACACTACAGGCTGCTCCCCCTGTATAATAATACTAATAAGACACCACAGGCTGCTCCCTCTGTATAATAATAACAGGACACCACAGGCTGCTCCTCCTGTATAATAATAATAATAATAACAGGACACCACAGGCTGCTCCCCCTGCATAATAATAATAACAACAACAACAGGACTCCACAGGCTGCTCCCCCTGTATAATAATAACAGGATACCATAGGCTACACCTTCTGTATAATAATAATAACAGGACACCACAGGCAGCTCCCCCTGCATAATATTAAAAAGAATACAGGACACCACAGGCTGCTCCCCCGTGTATAAAAATAACAGGACACCACAGGGTGCTCCTCCTGTATAATAATAACAGGACACCACAGGCTGCTCCCCCTCTATAATAATATCTATAATAATAACAGGACACCACAGGCTGCTCCCCCTGTATAAAATATCAGGACACCATAGGCTGCTCCCCCTGTATAATAACAGGACACCACAGGCTGCTCCCCCTGTATAATATTAACAGGACACCACAGCCTGCTCCCCCTGTATAATAATAACAGGACACCACCGGCTGCTCCCCCTGTATAAAAATAACAGGACACCACAGGCTGCTCCCCATGTATAATAACAGGACACCACAGGCTGCTCCCCCTGTATAATATTAACAGGACACCACAGCCTGCTCCCCCTGTATAATAATAACAGGACACCACCGGCTGCTCCTTCTGTATAATAATAACAGGACACCACAGGCTGCTTCTTCTGTATAATATTATCAGGACACCACAGGCTTCTCCCCCTGTATAATAATAACAGGACACTACAGGCTGCTCCTCCTGTACAATAATAATAACAGGACACCACATGCTGCCCCCCCCCCTGTATACGATCAGGACACCACAGGCTGCTCCACCTGTATAATAATAATAATAATAATAACATGACACCATAGGCTGCTCCTCCTGTATAATAATAACAGGACACCACAGGCTGCTCCTCCTGTTTAATATGAACAGGACAACACAGGCTGCTCCCCCTGTAAAATATTAACAGGACACCACAGGCTGCTCCCCCTGTATAATAATGACAGGACACCATATGCTGCTCCTCCTGTTTAATATTAACAGGACAACAAAGGCTGCTCCCCCTGTATAAAAATAACACAACACCACAGGCTGCTCCCCCTGTATAATAATAACAACAGGACACTACAGGCTGCTGCCCCTAAATAATAATAACAGGACACTGCAGGCTGCTCCCTCTGTATATTAATAACTGGACACCAAAGGCTGCTCCCCCTGTATAATAATAATAATAATAATAACAACAACAACAACAGGACACCACAGGCTGCTCCCCCTGTATAATAAATAACAGGACATCATAGCCTGCTCCCCCTTAATAATAATAATAGCAGGACACCACCGGCTGCTCCCCCTGTATAATAATAACAGGACACCACAGGCTGCTCCCCCTGTATAATAATAATAATAAGAGGACACCACAGGCTGCTCCCCCTGTATAAAAATAACAGGACACCACAGGCTGCTCCTCCTGTATAATAACAGGGCAACACAGGCTGCTCCTCCTGTTTAATAATAACAGGACAACACAGGCTGCTCCCCCTGTATAAAAATAACACAACACCACAGGCTGCTCCCCCTGTATAATAATAATAATAATAATAATAATAATAATAATAAAAGGACACCACAGGCTGCTCCCTGTTTATAATAATAACAGAACACCACAGGCTGCTCCTCCTGTATAATAATAACAGGACACCACAGGCTGCTCCCCCTTTATAATAATAACAGGACACCACAGGCTGCTCCCTCTTTATAATAATAACAGAACACCACAGGCTGCTCCTCCTGTATAATAATAACAGGACACCACAGGCTGCTCCCCCTGTATAATAATAACAGGATACCATAGGCTACACCTCCTGTATAATAATAACAGAACACCACAGGCTGCTCCCCCTGCATAATAATAAAAATAATACAGGACACCACAGGCTGCTTACCCTGTATAAAAATAACAGGACACCACAGGGTGCTCCTCCTGTATAATAATAACAGGACACCACAGGCTGCTCCCCCTGTATAATAATAACAGGACACCACATGCTGCTCCCCCTGTATAAAATAACAGGACACCATAGGCTGCTCCCCTGTATAAAATAACAGGACACCATAGGCTGCTTCCCCTGTATAATAACAGGACACCACAGGCTGCTCTCACTGTATAATATTAACAGGACACCACAGCCTGCTCCCCCTGTATAATAACAGGACACCACAGCCTGCTCCCCCTGTATAATA
The DNA here is from genome assembly GCF_055691185.1 of Crinia signifera. NCBI lineage: Eukaryota > Metazoa > Chordata > Amphibia > Anura > Myobatrachidae > Crinia > Crinia signifera. The sequence goes on along the minus strand of NC_139222.1, from coordinate 3,082,850 downwards.
ATAACAACAGGACACCACAGGCTGCTCCTCCTGTATATTAACAGGACACCACAGGCTGCTCCCCCTGTATAATAATAACAGGACACCACAGGCTGCTCCCCCTGTATAATAATAACAGGACACCACAGGCTGCTCCCCCTGTATAATAATAACAGGATACCACAGGCTGCTCCCCCTGTATAATAACAGGACACCACAGGCTGCTCCCCCTGTATAATAATAACAGGACACCACAGGCTGCTCCCCCTGTATAATAATAACAGGACACCACAGGCTACTCCCCTGTATAATAATAACAGGACACCACAGGCTGCTCCCCCTGTATAATAATAACAGGACACCACAGGCTACTCCCCTGTATAATAATATTAGGACACCACAGGCTGCTCCCCCTAAATAATAATAACAGGACACCAAAGGCTGCTCCCCCTGTATAATAATAATAATAATAATAATAACAGGACACCACAGGCTGCTCCCCCTGTATAAGAATAATAATAATAATAATAATAACAGGACACCACAGGCTGCTCCCCCTGTATAATAAAAACAGGACACCACAGGCTGCACCTCCTGTATAATAATAACAGGACACCATAGGCTGCTCCTCCTGGATTATAACTGGACACCACAGGCTGCACCTCCTGTATAATAATAATAACAGGACACCACAGGCTACTCCCCTGTATAATAATATTAGGACACCACAGGCTGCTCCCCCTAAATAATAATAACAGGACACCAAAGGCTGCTCCCCCTGTATAATAATAATAATAATAATAATAATAATAATAATAACAACAACAGGACACCACAGGCTGCTCCCCCTGTATAATAACAGGACACCACAGGCTGCTCTCACTGTATAATATTAACAGGACACCACAGCCTGCTCCCCCTGTATAATAACAGGACACCACAGCCTGCTCCCCCTGTATAATAATAACAACAGGACACCACAGGCTGCTCCCCCTGTATAAAAATAACAGGAAACCACAGGCTGCTCCTCCTGTATATTAACAGGACACCACAGGCTGCTCCCCCTGTATAATAATAACAGGACACCACAGGCTGCTCCCCCTGTATAATAATAACAGGACACCACAGGCTGCTCCCCCTGTATAATAATAACAGGATACCACAGGCTGCTCCCCCTGTATAATAACAGGACACCACAGGCTGCTCCCCCTGTATAATAATAACAGGACACCACAGGCTGCTCCCCCTGTATAATAACAGGACACCACAGGCTACTCCCCTGTATAATAATAACAGGACACCACAGGCTGCTCCCCCTGTATAATAATAACAGGACACCACAGGCTACTCCCCTGTATAATAATATTAGGACACCACAGGCTGCTCCCCCTAAATAATAATAACAGGACACCAAAGGCTGCTCCCCCTGTATAATAATAATAATAACAGGACACCACAGGCTGCTCCCCCTGTATAAGAATAATAATAATAATAATAATAATAACAGGACACCACAGGCTGCTCCCCCTGTATAATAAAAACAGGACACCACAGGCTGCACCTCCTGTATAATAATAACAGGACACCATAGGCTGCTCCTCCTGGATTATAACTGGACACCACAGGCTGCACCTCCTGTATAATAATAATAACAGGACACCACAGGCTACTCCCCTGTATAATAATATTAGGACACCACAGGCTGCTCCCCCTAAATAATAATAACAGGACACCAAAGGCTGCTCCCCCTGTATAATAATAATAATAACAACAACAGGACACCACAGGCTGCTCCCCCTGTATAATAATAATAATAACAGGACACCACAGGCTGCTCCCCCTGTATAATAAAAACAGGACACCACAGGCTGCACCTCCTGTATAATAATAACAGGACACCATAGGCTGCTCCTCCTGGATTATAACTGGACACCACAGGCTGCTCCTCCTGTATAGACACCATTACCTGATCTTGACGGACACAGAGGCGGCTGCAGCAGTCGATGAAAACTCGCTTCCTGTGATTGGAACGCATAATCAGGAAGTTGTGATGGAACGCAGAGGCCGGAAGTAAGGTGGAACGCACAGTCTGGAGTTAGGGTATGATTGGCATAAGCTGCTCCCTTTTGTCTGCCCCCTCCCCTCTGGCACAGCCCCGCCTTCATTTCAGGAGGCCAGCAGCCATGTTCCTTTAGACCAGTCGGAGAGCAGGTTGCACGGACGTCAGGTGGGAGCGCCGCCCTTCCCAAACACTCCCACAAGGCAGCAGGAGCAGAGAGCGACCATTGCTGTGTCTGGCAGCAGGAGCACAGAGCGGCCATTGTTGTCTTGCAGCAGGAGCACAGAGCGGCCATTGCCGTGTCTGGCAGCTGGAGCAGAGAGCGGCCATTACTGTGTCTGGCAGCAGCTAATGATATTATTATTATCTAAAGGCCGAGCAGCTCTGGTGTCAGGTTGCTGTAGTACTACAGGGGGAGCAGCCTCTGGTGCCTTGTAGTGTAGATGGAGCAGCCTCTGGTGCTGCATTATCATTATACAGGGAGCTGACTCTATATTGTCCTATTACTGTATTACAGGTGTTGCAGACCTCATTGTTACTGTAATACAGGTGGTGCAGACCCCGGTGCTACTGTATTACAGGTGGTGCACATCCCGGTGTCACTGTAATACAGGTGGTGCAGACCTCATTGTTACTGTAATACAGGTGGTGCAGACCCCGGTGCTACTGTAAAACAGGAGGTGCGGACCCCGGTGTTACTGTAATACAGGTGGTGCAGGTAATACAGGTGGTGCAGACCCCGGTGCTACTGTATTACAGGTGGTGCACATCCTGGTGTCACTGTAATACAGGTGGTGCAGGTAATACAGGTGGTGCAGACCCCGGTGCTACTGTATTACAGGTGGTGCACATCCCGGTGTTACTGTAATACAGGTGGTGCAGACCTCATTGTTACTGTAATACAGGTGGTGCAGACCCCAGTGCTACTGTATTACAGGTGGTGCACATCCCGGTGTCACTGTAATACAGGTGGGGCAGACCTCATTGTTACTGTAATACAGGTGGTGCAGACCCCGAAGCTACTGTATTACAGGTGGTGCACATCCCGGTGACACTGTAGTACAGGTGGTGCAGACCTCATTGTTACTGTAATACAGGTGGTGCAGACCCCGGTGCCACTGTATTACAGGTGGTGCACATCCTGGTGTCACTGTAATTCAGGTGGTGCAGGTAATACATGTGGTGCAGACCCCGGTGCTACTGTATTACAGGTGGTGCACATCCCGGTGTTACTGTAATACAGGTGGTGCAGACCTCATTGTTACTGTAATACAGGTGGTGCAGACCCCAGTGCTACTGTATTACAGGTGGTGCACATCCCGGTGTTACTGTAATACAGGTGGCGCGGACCCCGGTGTTACTGTAATACAGGTGGTGCGGACCCCGGTGTTACTGTAATACAGGTGGCGCGGATCCCGGTGTTACTGTAATACAGGTGGCGCGGACCCCGGTGTTACTGTAATACAGGTGGTGCGGACCCCGGTGTTACTGTAATACAGGTGGTGTGGACCCCGGTGTTACTGTAATACAGGTGGTGCGGACCCCGGTGTTACTGTAATACAGGAGGTGCGGACCCCGGCGTTACTGTAATACAGGGGGTGCGGACCCTGGTGTTACTGTAATACAGGTGGTGCGGACCCCGGTGTTACTGTAATACAGGTGGCGCGGACCCCGGTGTTACTGTAATACAGGTGGCGCAGACCCCGGTGTTACTGTAATACAGGTGGCGCGGACCCCGGTGTTACTGTAATACAGGTGGTGCAGACCCCGGTGTTACTGTAATACAGGTGGTGCGGGCTGCGTTGTTACTGTAATACAGGTGGTGCGGACCTCGGTGTTACTGTAGTACGGGTGGTGCGGACCCCTGTGTTACTGTAGTGCAGGTGGTGCGGACCCCGGTGTTACTGTAATGCAGATGGTGCGGACCCCGGTGTTACTGTAATACAGATGGTGCGGACCCCGGTGTTACTGTAATACAGGTGGTGCAGACCCCGGTGTCACTGTAATACAGGTGGTGCGGACTGCGTTGTTACTGTAATACAGGTGGTGCGGACCTCGGTGTTACTGTAGTACGGGTGGTGCGGACCCCTGTGTTACTGTAGTGCAGGTGGTGCGGACCCCGGTGTTACTGTAATGCAGATGGTGCGGACCCCGGTGTTACTGTAATACAGGTGGTGCAGACCCAGGTGTTACTGTAATACAGGTGGTGCAGACCCCGGTGTCACTGTAATACAGGTGGTGCGGACTGCGTTGTTACTGTAATACAGGTGGTGCGGACCTCGGTGTTACTATAGTACGGGTGGTGCGGACCCCTGTGTTACTGTAATACAGGTGGTGCGGATCCCGGTGTTACTGTAATACAGGTGGTGCGGACCCCGGTGTTACTGTAATACAGGTGGTGCGGACCCCGGTGTTACTGTAATACAGGTGGTGCAGACCCCTGTGTTACTGTAATACAGGTGGTTTAGACCTCGGTGTTCATACATGTGGTGCATAAAGTAGGGATGGCCATCGACCATCGATGATTCGAAATCATCGATGGTTAATGGCCGATGCCGAATACTTTTGCCATCGATGGGGGAGAACCAGATGGTTTCCCTCCATTGATGGAATAGCAAAACAATGTTTTTCTTTTTTTTTTTTCTTCAAAGTGTCTGGACACAGAGCATAGCTCCGCCCCCGACACCCGCGAAGCTTCGCCCCCTGTGTTTTGATTGGCCCGCAGGCCAATCAATCAAATACAATGGATGACCATCAATATGTAAAAATATCGATGGTCATCCATTGCATAGTTAAGCACTATCGATGGCCAGTTGCCGAATTGCCATCGATGGCAACCATCGATGTCAATGTCAACGATGGCCATCCCTAGCATAAAGTGGTCATGGATAGGTGTGGAACTCACTTTCCCCACCAACTCCCACAAAATATCACCACTTCCCCCTCAGCAGGCAGAGCTAGGACCGGTGCTAGTGTGTTTGTTGCCCCGTACAATTTGCAAGGCCGCACAGTACTACCCCCAGTTCCAATTATGTCACAGTGCACAATCCTTTCTATGTTACACCTCACACAGTGACCCATAGTCACGTTACACCTCACGCAGTGACCCATAGTCATGTTACACCTCATGCAGTGACCCATAGTCATGTTACACCTCATGTAGTGACCCATAGTCACGTTACACCTCACGTAGTGACCCATAGTCACGTTACACCTCACGCAGTGACCCATAGTCACGTTACACCTCACGTAGTGACCCGTATTCACGTTACACCTCACGTAGTGACCCATAGTCACGTTACACCTCACGTAGTGACCCGTATTCACGTTACACCTCACGTAGTGACCCATAGTCACGCTACACCTCACGTAGTGACCCGTAGTCACGTTACACCTCACGCAGTGACCCGTAGTCACGTTACACCTCACGCAGTGACCCGTAGTCACGTTACACCTCACGTAGTGACCCATAGTCACGTTACACCTCACACAGTGACCCATAGTCACGTTACACCTCACGCAGTGACCCATAGTCACGTTACACCTCACGCAGTGACCCGTAGTCACGTTACACCTCACGCAGTGACCCATAGTCACGTTACACCTCACGCAGTGACCCGTAGTCACGTTACACCTCACGTAGTGACCCATAGTCACGTTACACCTCATGTAGTGACCCATAGTCACGTTACACCTCACGCAGTGACCCATAGTCACGTTACACCTCACGTAGTGACCCATAGTCACGTTACACCTCATGTAGTGACCCATAGTCACGTTACACCTCACGTACTGACCCATAGTCAGGTTACACCTCACGTAGTGACCCATAGTCACGTTACACCTCATGTAGTGACCCATAGTCACGTTACACCTCACGTACTGACCCATAGTCAGGTTACACCTCACGTAGTGACCCATAGTCACGTTACACCTCACGCAGTGACCCATAGTCACGTTACACCTCACGTAGTGACCCGTAGTCACGTTACACCTCACGTAGTGACCCATAGTCACGTTACACCTCACGTAGTGACCCGTAGTCACGTTACACCTCACGTAGTGACCCATAGTCACGTTACACCTCACGTAGTGACCCGTATTCACGTTACACCTCACGCAGTGACCCGTATTCACGTTACACCTCACGCAGTGACCCAAAGTCACGTTACACCTCACGTAGTGACCCATAGTCACGCTATACCTCACGTAGTGACCCGTAGTCATGTTACACCTCACGCAGTGACCCGTAGTCACCTTACACCTCACGTAGTGACCCACAGTCACGTTACACCTCACGCAGTGACCCATATTCATGTTACACCTCACGTAGTGACCCGTAGTCACGTTACACCTCACGTAGTGACCCACAGTCACGTTACACCTCATGTAGTGACCCATAGTCACGTTACACCTCACGTAGTGACCCATAGTCACGTTACACCTCACGCAGTGACCCATATTCATGTTACACCTCACGTAGTGACCCATAGTCACGTTACACCTCACGTAGTGACCCGTAGTCACGTTACACCTCACGTAGTGACCCGTAGTCACGTTACACCTCACACAGTGACCCATAGTCACGTTACACCTCACGCAGTGACCCATAGTCACGTTACACCTCACGTAGTGACCCGTAGTCACGTTACACCTCACGTAGTGACCCACAGTCACGTTACACCTCACGTAGTGACCCATAGTCACTCTACACCTCACGTAGTTACCCGTAGTCATGTTACACCTCACACGCAGTGACCCATAGTCACGTTACACCTCACACGCAGTGACCCATAGTCACGTTACACCTCACGCAGTGACCCATAGTCACGTTACACCTCACGCAGTGACCCATAGTCACGTTACACCTCACGTAGTGACCCATAGTCACGTTACACCTCACACGCAGTGACCCATAGTCACGTTACACCTCACGCAGTGACCCATAGTCACGTTACACCTCACACGCAGTGACCCATAGTCACGTTACACCTCACACAGTGACCCATAGTCACGTTACACCTCACGCAGTGACCCGTAGTCACGTTACACCTCACGCAGTTACCCATAGTCACGTTACACCTCACGCAGTGACCCATAGTCACGTTACACCTCACGTAGTGACCCATAGTCACGTTACACCTCACGTAGTGACCCGTAGTCACGTTACACCTCACATAGTGACCCATAGTCACGTTACACCTCACGCAGTGACCCGTAGTCACGTTACACCTCACGTAGTGACCCCTACTAACGTTACACCTCACGTAGTGACCTGTAGTCACGTTACACCTCACGTAGTGACCCATAGTCACGTTACACCTCACGCAGTGACCCGCAGTCACGTTACACCTCACACAGTGACCCGTAGTCACGTTACACCTCACACAGTGACCCATAGTCACGTTACACCTCACGCAGTGACCCATAGTCATGTTACACCTCACGCAGTGACCCGCAGTCACGTTACACCTCACGCAGTGACCCATAGTCACGTTACACCTCACACAGTGACCCATAGTCACGTTACACCTCACGCAGTGACCCATAGTCATGTTACACCTCACGCAGTGACCCGCAGTCACGTTACACCTCACGCAGTGACCCATAGTCACGTTACACCTCACGCAGTGACCCATAGTCATGTTACACCTCACGTAGTGACCCGTAGTCACGTTACACCTCACACAGTGACCCATATTCACGTTACACCTCACGCAGTGACCCGTAGTCACGTTACACCTCACGTAGTGACCCGTAGTCACGTTACACCTCACGCAGTGACCCATATTCACGTTACACCTCACACAGTGACCCATAGTCACGTTACACCTCACGCAGTGACCCATAGTCACGTTACACCTCACGCAGTGACCCATAGTCACGTTACACCTCACGTAGTGACCCGCAGTCACGTTACACCTCACGTACTGACCCATAGTCACGTTACACCTCACGCAGTGACCCATAGTCATGTTACACCTCACGCAGTGACCCGCAGTCACGTTACACCTCACGCAGTGACCCATAGTCACGTTACACCTCACACAGTGACCCATAGTCACGTTACACCTCACGCAGTGACCCATAGTCATGTTACACCTCACGCAGTGACCCGCAGTCACGTTACACCTCACGCAGTGACCCATAGTCACGTTACACCTCACGCAGTGACCCATAGTCATGTTACACCTCACGTAGTGACCCGTAGTCACGTTACACCTCACACAGTGACCCATATTCACGTTACACCACACGCAGTGACCCGTAGTCACGTTACACCTCACGTAGTGACCCGTAGTCACGTTACACCTCACGCAGTGACCCATATTCACGTTACACCTCACACAGTGACCCATAGTCACGTTACACCTCACGCAGTGACCCATAGTCACGTTACACCTCACGCAGTGACCCATAGTCACGTTACACCTCACGTAGTGACCCGCAGTCACGTTACACCTCACGTACTGACCCATAGTCACGTTACACCTCACGCAGTGACCCATAGTCATGTTACACCTCACGCAGTGACCCGCAGTCACGTTACACCTCACGCAGTGACCCATAGTCACGTTACACCTCACACAGTGACCCATAGTCACGTTACACCTCACGCAGTGACCCATAGTCATGTTACACCTCACGCAGTGACCCGCAGTCACGTTACACCTCACGCAGTGACCCATAGTCACGTTACACCTCACGCAGTGACCCATAGTCATGTTACACCTCACTTAGTGACCCGTAGTCACGTTACACCTCACACAGTGACCCATATTCACGTTACACCACACGCAGTGACCCGTAGTCACGTTACACCTCACGTAGTGACCCGTAGTCACGTTACACCTCACGCAGTGACCCGTATTCACGTTACACCTCACACAGTGACCCATAGTCACGTTACACCTCACGCAGTGACCCATAGTCACGTTACACCTCACGCAGTGACCCATAGTCACGTTACACCTCACGTAGTGACCCGCAGTCACGTTACACCTCACGTAGTGACCCATATTCACATTATGAACACTTATGCACATAATAATCCCCCCACACATTTATGCACCTGGGTCACAAGCCAGGTCCCCTCGGCTGCCACATGGTGGTCAGCTCCACATGAGGATCCTGGGTCTGAGACAGCCCTGGGGCAGAGCAGTTGATTACCAGAGGTACCGCTTCTGTTAGAGACATTACATTCCCCGGCTGCAGGGCGTGATGGGGTACAGGATGTCGGGCTCCGGACATGGCTTTAAGGCTGCAGTGTCCAGGGTGAGGGAGGGAGATGGGGACTGCATACATCATTAGCAGGGTGGCCCAAAGTGGAGAGAAGGCTGCTTTCTCCTTGCCTCTGCGCAGCTGGTGTGCTGTGGGTGACGCCTGTGGTGACGTTGTTATTATTATACAGGGCGAGCAGTCTGTGGTGACGTTGTTATTATACAGGGGGATCAGCCTGTGATGTCGTAATTATACAGGGGATCAGCCTGTGATGTCCTGTTATTATTATACAGAGGGAGCAGCCTGTGGTGTCCTGTTATTATTATACGGGGAGCAGCCTGTGGTGTCCTGTTATTATTACACAGGGGGATCAGCCTGTGGTGACGTTATTATTATACAGGGGGAGCAGCCTGTGGTGTCCTGTTATTATACAGGGGGAGCAGCCTATGGTGTCCTGTTATTTTTATACAGGGGGAGCAGCCTGTGGTGTCCTGTTATTATTATACAGGGGAGCAGCCTGTGGTGTTCTGTTATTATTATACAGGGAGCAGCCTGTGGTGTCCTGTTATTATTATACAGGGGGATCAGCCTGTGGTGTCCTGTTATTATTATACGGGAAGCAGCCTGTGGTGTCCTGTTATTATTATACAGGGGGAGCAGCCTGTGGTGACGTTATTATGATACAGGGGGAGCAGCCTGTGGTGTCCTGTTATTATACAGGGGGATCAGCCTGTGGTGTCCTGTTATTATTATACAGGGGGAGCAACCTGTGGTGTCCTGTTATTATTATACAGAGGGAGCAGCCTATGGTGTCCTGTTATTATTATACGGGGAGCAGCCTGTGGTGTCCTGTTATTATTATACAGGGGGAGCAGCCTGTGGTGTCCTGTTATTGTTATGCAGGGGGATCAGCCTGTGGTGCACTGTTATTATTATGCAGGGGGATCAGCCTGTGGTGTCCTGTTCTTATTATACAGGGGGAGCAGTCTGTGGTGTCCTGTTATTATTATACAGGGGGAGCAGCCTGTGGTGTCCTATTATTATTATACAGGGGGAGCAGCTGTGGTGTCCTGTTATTATTATACAGGGGGAGCAGCTGTGGTGTCCTATTATTATTATACAGGGGGAGCAGCCTGTGGTGTCCTGTTATTATTATACAGGGGGAGCAGCCTGTGGTGTCCTGTTATTATTATGCAGGGGGATCAGCCTGTGGTGACGTTGTTATTATACAGGGGGAGTAGCCTGTGGTGACGTTGTTATTATACAGGGGGATCAGCCTGTGGTGTCCTGTTATTATACAGGGGGAGCAGCCTGTGGTGGCCTGTTATTATTATACAGGGGGAGCAGCCTGTGGTGTCCTATTATTATTATTATTATTATTATTATACAGGGGGAGCAGCCTGTGGTGTCCTGTTATTATTATACAGGGGGAGCAGCCTGTGGTGTCCTGTTATTATACAGGGGGAGCAGCCTGTGGTGTCCTATTATTATTATTATTATTATTATACAGGGGGAGCAGCCTGTGGTGTCCTGTTATTATTATACAGGGGGAGCACCCTGTGGTGTCCTGTTATTATACAGGGGGAGCAGCCTGTGGTGTCCTATTATTATTATACAGGGGGAGCAGCCTGTGGTGTCCTGTTATTATTATACAGGGGGGGCACCCTGTGGTGTCCTGTTGTTATTATTATACAGGGGGATCAGCCTGTGGTGCACTGTTATTATTATGCAGGGGGATCAGCCTGTGGTGTCCTGTTATTATTATACAGGGGGAGCAGCCTGTGGTGTCCTGTTATTATTATACAGGGGGAGCAGCCTGTGGTGTCCTGCTATTATACAGGGGGAGCAGCCTGTGGTGTCCTGTTATTATTATACAGGGGGAGCAGCCTGTGGTGTCCTGTTATTATTATACAGGGGGAGCAGCCTGTGGTGTCCTGTTATTATACAGGGGGAGCAGCCTGTGGTGTCCTATTATTATTATACAGGGGGAGCAGCCTGTGGTGTCCTGTTATTATTATACAGGGGGAGCACCCTGTGGTGTCCTGTTATTATTATACAGGGGGAGCAGCCTGTGGTACCTGTTATTATTATACAGGGGAGCAGCCTGTGGTGTCCTGTTATTATTATACAGGGGGAGCAGCCTGTGGTGTCCTGTTATTATACAGGGGGAGCAGCCTGTAGTGTCCTGTTATTATTATACAGGGGGAGCAGCCTGTGGTGTCCTGTTATTATTATACAGGGGGAGCAGCCTGTGGTGTCCTGTTATTATTATACAGGGGCAGGAGCCTGTGGTGTACTGTTATTATTATTATACAGTAGGAGCAGCCTGCGGTGTCCTGTTATTAATATTCTACAGGTGGAGCAGCCTGTGGTGTCCTGTTATTAAAATAATACAGGGGTAGCAGACTGTGGTGTCATATTATTATTATACAGTGGGAGCAGCCTGTGGTGTCCTGGTATTATATAGGGGGAGCAGCCAGTTCTGTCTGTCCTGATATTATTTTTATACATGGGGAGCAGACTGTAGTTTCCTGTTGTTGTTTTTATTATTATACAGTGGGAGGGGCCTGTGGTGTCCTTTTATTATTATTATTATTATTATTATTATTATTATTTTTCGGAGGGAACAGCCTGTGGTGTCTTGTTGTTGTTATTATTAATATACAGGGGGAGCAGCCTTTGGTGTCCTGGCCATGAGCTGTGCGGTGTAACCTATTAGCAATACCGCATTGTGTGACAGTCACTGGGGCGTCTTATGTGTGACCAGGGCTGTGTGACATGGGGGATAGAGGAGGACTCAGTGCTTCATATCTATGTTACATGTGTGCTCTGTGCTGTGTAGTATAATTATTATACTTACTCCTAGACCACTGAGCTGTGAGGATCCAGAGAGTTTACTACACGTCACGTGAGGATGAGACGCGTCACTGATTCCCTGAGGATGGAGAAGGACGGGAGTCACATGTCTGAGAGGATACTAAGGGCGGTATTCAATGAGCCTGATTCGCCAGGTTTTTATGGTGAATTTGTGCTGTTTGGCGAATTTCTGACTAAAACGGTGAATCACCCTATTCAATGACCAGTTGGCGAATACATTTGAAGGTTTTGGTCACCATGATTCACCGAGCAGCAATCGCTATCTTTTTATGGTGAAGTGGAATGTGAACTTTTAAAATAAAGTGTTCTGTTTTTTACATTTGGTGTCAAAAAATCAGGAATTTTCTTCTGAGGAGGGGCATGCTATTTTTATTCATGTGCTGTAAGCACATGAATATATATTTAATTTTAAAAATAATATATATTTTTTTTTTTTTTTTTTACACAGCAGCCAGCAGGTGGCGCCAGAGCGGAGCCGCTCATTACATATTCATATATTCACTGCACGATCATTACGATCCTGTGTAGTGAATATACGCTTGCCTGCTGGGACCCCCGGGGGGGCAGCCTGTGCTGCCTGGCACCCGGGGAGCACACCTAACCCCCCACAAAGGTCTGGGCTAGGCAGAGAGACTACCATCTCTCTGCCTGGCACCGTCCTGAGGCTCCCTGCGGCAATCACCGCAGGAGCTCATATTCGCCTGTCAGGGGCAGCGAGCCCCTGACACGTTGAATACCGGAGCCCGCTGGCTCCGGAACGTGGCGAATGTGCAGCGAATCCTAAAAAGGATTCGCTGCACCTCGCAGGGTATTCACATTGAATACCGCCCTAAGTCTCACCCTGGAGATTATCTACCTGCTGACCGGAGAGGTGACAGTGACATCACTTATATTTATAGTAATAACACAGGGACGTGACCGGGGAGGTGACAGTGACATCACTTATATCTATAGTAATAATACAGGGAGGTGACAGTGACATCACTTATATCTATAGTAATAATACAGGGACGTGACAGTGACATCACTTATATCTATAGTAATAATACAGAGAGGTGACAGTGACATCACTTATATCTATAGTAATAACACAGGGACGTGACCAGGGAGGTGACAGTGACATCACTTATATCTATAGTAATAATACAGGGAGGTGACAGTGACATCACTTATATCTATAGTAATAATACAGGGACGTGACAGTGACATCACTTATATCTATAGTAATAATACAGAGAGGTGACAGTGACATCACTTATATGTATAGTAATAATACAGGGATGTGACCGGGGAGATGACAGTGACATCACTTATATCTATAGTAATAATACAGGGAGGTGACCGGGGAGGTGACAGTGACATCACTTATATCTATAGTAATAATACAGGGACGTGACAGTGACATCACTTATATCTATAGTAATAATACAGGGAGATGACAGTGACATCACTTATATCTATAGTAATAATACAGGGACGTGACCGGGGAGGTGACAGTGACATCACTTATATCTATAGTAATAATACAGGGACGTGACAGTGACATCACTTCTATCTATAGTAATAATACAGGGACGTGACCGGGGAGGTGACAGTGACATCACTTATATCTATAGTAATAATACAGGGAGGTGACCGGGGAGGTGACAGTGACATCACTTATATCTATAGTAATAATACAGGGAGGTGACAGTGACATCACTTATATCTATAGTAATAATACAGGGACGTGACCGGGGAGGTGACAGTGACATCACTTATATCTACAGTAATAATACAGGGATGTGACCGGGGAGGTGACAGTGACATCACTTATACCTATAGTAATTATAATGTTTCATAAAATGGGTCAGAGCACGTTAAACCCCTCTCACACCGCTTGTTGTAAATGATATATTACTGGTTAATTACCATCTTTGTATAATAATAACAGGACACCACAGGCTGCTCCCCCTGTATAATAATAACAGGACACCACATGCTGCTCCCCCTGTATAAAATAACAGGACACCATAGGCTGCTCCCCTGTATAAAATAACAGGACACCATAGGCTGCTTCCCCTGTATAATAACAGGACACCACAGGCTGCTCTCACTGTATAATATTAACAGGACACCACAGCCTGCTCCCCCTGTATAATAACAGGACACCACAGCCTGCTCCCCCTGTATAATAATAACAACAGGACACCACAGGCTGCTCCTCCTGTATATTAACAGGACACCACAGGCTGCTCCCCCTGTATAATAATAACAGGACACCACAGGCTGCTCCCCCTGTATAATAATAACAGGACACCACAGGCTGCTCCCCCTGTATAATAATAACAGGATACCACAGGCTGCTCCCCCTGTATAATAACAGGACACCACAGGCTGCTCCCCCTGTATAATAATAACAGGACACCACAGGCTGCTCCCCCTGTATAATAATAACAGGACACCACAGGCTACTCCCCTGTATAATAATAACAGGACACCACAGGCTGCTCCCCCTGTATAATAATAACAGGACACCACAGGCTACTCCCCTGTATAATAATATTAGGACACCACAGGCTGCTCCCCCTAAATAATAATAACAGGACACCAAAGGCTGCTCCCCCTGTATAATAATAATAATAATAATAATAACAACAGGACACCACAGGCTGCTCCCCCTGTATAAGAAGAATAATAATAATAATAATAACAGGACACCACAGGCTGCTCCCCCTGTATAATAAAAACAGGACACCACAGGCTGCACCTCCTGTATAATAATAACAGGACACCATAGGCTGCTCCTCCTGGATTATAACTGGACACCACAGGCTGCACCTCCTGTATAATAATAATAACAGGACACCACAGGCTACTCCCCTGTATAATAATATTAGGACACCACAGGCTGCTCCCCCTAAATAATAATAACAGGACACCAAAGGCTGCTCCCCCTGTATAATAATAATAATAATAATAATAATAATAATAATAATAATAATAATAATAATAACAACAACAGGACACCACAGGCTGCTCCCCCTGTATAATAACAGGACACCACAGGCTGCTCTCACTGTATAATATTAACAGGACACCACAGCCTGCTCCCCCTGTATAATAACAGGACACCACAGCCTGCTCCCCCTGTATAATAATAACAACAGGACACCACAGGCTGCTCCCCCTGTATAAAAATAACAGGAAACCACAGGCTGCTCCTCCTGTATATTAACAGGACACCACAGGCTGCTCCCCCTGTATAATAATAACAGGACACCACAGGCTGCTCCCCCTGTATAATAATAACAGGACACCACAGGCTGCTCCCCCTGTATAATAATAACAGGATACCACAGGCTGCTCCCCCTGTATAATAACAGGACACCACAGGCTGCTCCCCCTGTATAATAATAACAGGACACCACAGGCTGCTCCCCCTGTATAATAACAGGACACCACAGGCTACTCCCCTGTATAATAATAACAGGACACCACAGGCTGCTCCCCCTGTATAATAATAACAGGACACCACAGGCTACTCCCCTGTATAATAATATTAGGACACCACAGGCTGCTCCCCCTAAATAATAATAACAGGACACCAAAGGCTGCTCCCCCTGTATAATAATAATAACAGGACACCACAGGCTGCTCCCCCTGTATAAGAATAATAATAATAATAATAATAACAGGACACCACAGGCTGCTCCCCCTGTATAATAAAAACAGGACACCACAGGCTGCACCTCCTGTATAATAATAACAGGACACCATAGGCTGCTCCTCCTGGATTATAACTGGACACCACAGGCTGCACCTCCTGTATAATAATAATAACAGGACACCACAGGCTACTCCCCTGTATAATAATATTAGGACACCACAGGCTGCTCCCCCTAAATAATAATAACAGGACACCAAAGGCTGCTCCCCCTGTATAATAATAATAATAATAATAACAACAACAGGACACCACAGGCTGCTCCCCCTGTATAATAATAATAATAACAGGACACCACAGGCTGCTCCCCCTGTATAATAAAAACAGGACACCACAGGCTGCACCTCCTGTATAATAATAACAGGACACCATAGGCTGCTCCTCCTGGATTATAACTGGACACCACAGGCTGCTCCTCCTGTATAGACACCATTACCTGATCTTGACGGACACAGAGGCGGCTGCAGCAGTCGATGAAAACTCGCTTCCTGTGATTGGAACGCATAATCAGGAAGTTGTGATGGAACGCAGAGGCCGGAAGTAAGGTGGAACGCACAGTCTGGAGTTAGGGTATGATTGGCATAAGCTGCTCCCTTTTGTCTGCCCCCTCCCCTCTGGCACAGCCCCGCCTTCATTTCAGGAGGCCAGCAGCCATGTTCCTTTAGACCAGTCGGAGAGCAGGTTGCACGGACGTCAGGTGGGAGCGCCGCCCTTCCCAAACACTCCCACAAGGCAGCAGGAGCAGAGAGCGACCATTGCTGTGTCTGGCAGCAGGAGCACAGAGCGGCCATTGTTGTCTTGCAGCAGGAGCACAGAGCGGCCATTGCCGTGTCTGGCAGCTGGAGCAGAGAGCGGCCATTACTGTGTCTGGCAGCAGCTAATGATATTATTATTATCTAAAGGCCGAGCAGCTCTGGTGTCAGGTTGCTGTAGTACTACAGGGGGAGCAGCCTCTGGTGCCTTGTAGTGTAGATGGAGCAGCCTCTGGTGCTGCATTATCATTATACAGGGAGCTGACTCTATATTGTCCTATTACTGTATTACAGGTGTTGCAGACCTCATTGTTACTGTAATACAGGTGGTGCAGACCCCGGTGCTACTGTATTACAGGTGGTGCACATCCCGGTGTCACTGTAATACAGGTGGTGCAGACCTCATTGTTACTGTAATACAGGTGGTGCAGACCCCGGTGCTACTGTAAAACAGGAGGTGCGGACCCCGGTGTTACTGTAATACAGGTGGTGCAGGTAATACAGGTGGTGCAGACCCCGGTGCTACTGTATTACAGGTGGTGCACATCCTGGTGTCACTGTAATACAGGTGGTGCAGGTAATACAGGTGGTGCAGACCCCGGTGCTACTGTATTACAGGTGGTGCACATCCCGGTGTTACTGTAATACAGGTGGTGCAGACCTCATTGTTACTGTAATACAGGTGGTGCAGACCCCAGTGCTACTGTATTACAGGTGGTGCACATCCCGGTGTCACTGTAATACAGGTGGGGCAGACCTCATTGTTACTGTAATACAGGTGGTGCAGACCCCGAAGCTACTGTATTACAGGTGGTGCACATCCCGGTGTCACTGTAGTACAGGTGGTGCAGACCTCATTGTTACTGTAATACAGGTGGTGCAGACCCCGGTGCCACTGTATTACAGGTGGTGCACATCCTGGTGTCACTGTAATTCAGGTGGTGCAGGTAATACATGTGGTGCAGACCCCGGTGCTACTGTATTACAGGTGGTGCACATCCCGGTGTTACTGTAATACAGGTGGTGCAGACCTCATTGTTACTGTAATACAGGTGGTGCAGACCCCAGTGCTACTGTATTACAGGTGGTGCACATCCCGGTGTTACTGTAATACAGGTGGCGCGGACCCCGGTGTTACTGTAATACAGGTGGTGCGGACCCCGGTGTTACTGTAATACAGGTGGCGCGGATCCCGGTGTTACTGTAATACAGGTGGCGCGGACCCCGGTGTTACTGTAATACAGGTGGTGCGGACCCCGGTGTTACTGTAATACAGGTGGTGTGGACCCCGGTGTTACTGTAATACAGGTGGTGCGGACCCCGGTGTTACTGTAATACAGGAGGTGCGGACCCCGGCGTTACTGTAATACAGGGGGTGCGGACCCTGGTGTTACTGTAATACAGGTGGTGCGGACCCCGGTGTTACTGTAATACAGGTGGCGCGGACCCCGGTGTTACTGTAATACAGGTGGCGCAGACCCCGGTGTTACTGTAATACAGGTGGCGCGGACCCCGGTGTTACTGTAATACAGGTGGTGCAGACCCCGGTGTTACTGTAATACAGGTGGTGCGGGCTGCGTTGTTACTGTAATACAGGTGGTGCGGACCTCGGTGTTACTGTAGTACGGGTGGTGCGGACCCCTGTGTTACTGTAGTGCAGGTGGTGCGGACCCCGGTGTTACTGTAATGCAGATGGTGCGGACCCCGGTGTTACTGTAATACAGATGGTGCGGACCCCGGTGTTACTGTAATACAGGTGGTGCAGACCCCGGTGTCACTGTAATACAGGTGGTGCGGACTGCGTTGTTACTGTAATACAGGTGGTGCGGACCTCGGTGTTACTGTAGTACGGGTGGTGCGGACCCCTGTGTTACTGTAGTGCAGGTGGTGCGGACCCCGGTGTTACTGTAATGCAGATGGTGCGGACCCCGGTGTTACTGTAATACAGGTGGTGCAGACCCAGGTGTTACTGTAATACAGGTGGTGCAGACCCCGGTGTCACTGTAATACAGGTGGTGCGGACTGCGTTGTTACTGTAATACAGGTGTGCGGACCTCGGTGTTACTATAGTACGGGTGGTGCGGACCCCTGTGTTACTGTAATACAGGTGGTGCGGATCCCGGTGTTACTGTAATACAGGTGGTGCGGACCCCGGTGTTACTGTAATACAGGTGGTGCGGACCCCGGTGTTACTGTAATACAGGTGGTGCAGACCCCTGTG
Organism: Crinia signifera; assembly: GCF_055691185.1. Lineage (NCBI taxonomy): Eukaryota > Metazoa > Chordata > Amphibia > Anura > Myobatrachidae > Crinia > Crinia signifera. Next base: position 3,064,035 of record NC_139222.1, on the reverse strand, counting down.
TTACTGTAATACAGGTGGTTTAGACCTCGGTGTTCATACATGTGGTGCATAAAGTAGGGATGGCCATCGACCATCGATGATTCGAAATCATCGATGGTTAATGGCCGATGCCGAATACTTTTGCCATCGATGGGGGAGAACCAGATGGTTTCCCTCCATTGATGGAATAGCAAAACAATGTTTTTCTTTTTTTTTTTTCTTCAAAGTGTCTGGACACAGAGCATAGCTCCGCCCCCGACACCCGCGAAGCTTCGCCCCCTGTGTTTTGATTGGCCCGCAGGCCAATCAATCAAATACAATGGATGACCATCAATATGTAAAAATATCGATGGTCATCCATTGCATAGTTAAGCACTATCGATGGCCAGTTGCCGAATTGCCATCGATGGCAACCATCGATGTCAATGTCAACGATGGCCATCCCTAGCATAAAGTGGTCATGGATAGGTGTGGAACTCACTTTCCCCACCAACTCCCACAAAATATCACCACTTCCCCCTCAGCAGGCAGAGCTAGGACCGGTGCTAGTGTGTTTGTTGCCCCGTACAATTTGCAAGGCCGCACAGTACTACCCCCAGTTCCAATTATGTCACAGTGCACAATCCTTTCTATGTTACACCTCACACAGTGACCCATAGTCACGTTACACCTCACGCAGTGACCCATAGTCATGTTACACCTCATGCAGTGACCCATAGTCATGTTACACCTCATGTAGTGACCCATAGTCACGTTACACCTCACGTAGTGACCCATAGTCACGTTACACCTCACGCAGTGACCCATAGTCACGTTACACCTCACGTAGTGACCCGTATTCACGTTACACCTCACGTAGTGACCCATAGTCACGTTACACCTCACGTAGTGACCCGTATTCACGTTACACCTCACGTAGTGACCCATAGTCACGCTACACCTCACGTAGTGACCCGTAGTCACGTTACACCTCACGCAGTGACCCGTAGTCACGTTACACCTCACGCAGTGACCCGTAGTCACGTTACACCTCACGTAGTGACCCATAGTCACGTTACACCTCACACAGTGACCCATAGTCACGTTACACCTCACGCAGTGACCCATAGTCACGTTACACCTCACGCAGTGACCCGTAGTCACGTTACACCTCACGCAGTGACCCATAGTCACGTTACACCTCACGCAGTGACCCGTAGTCACGTTACACCTCACGTAGTGACCCATAGTCACGTTACACCTCATGTAGTGACCCATAGTCACGTTACACCTCACGCAGTGACCCATAGTCACGTTACACCTCACGTAGTGACCCATAGTCACGTTACACCTCATGTAGTGACCCATAGTCACGTTACACCTCACGTACTGACCCATAGTCAGGTTACACCTCACGTAGTGACCCATAGTCACGTTACACCTCATGTAGTGACCCATAGTCACGTTACACCTCACGTACTGACCCATAGTCAGGTTACACCTCACGTAGTGACCCATAGTCACGTTACACCTCACGCAGTGACCCATAGTCACGTTACACCTCACGTAGTGACCCGTAGTCACGTTACACCTCACGTAGTGACCCATAGTCACGTTACACCTCACGTAGTGACCCGTAGTCACGTTACACCTCACGTAGTGACCCATAGTCACGTTACACCTCACGTAGTGACCCGTATTCACGTTACACCTCACGCAGTGACCCGTATTCACGTTACACCTCACGCAGTGACCCAAAGTCACGTTACACCTCACGTAGTGACCCATAGTCACGCTATACCTCACGTAGTGACCCGTAGTCATGTTACACCTCACGCAGTGACCCGTAGTCACCTTACACCTCACGTAGTGACCCACAGTCACGTTACACCTCACGCAGTGACCCATATTCATGTTACACCTCACGTAGTGACCCGTAGTCACGTTACACCTCACGTAGTGACCCACAGTCACGTTACACCTCATGTAGTGACCCATAGTCACGTTACACCTCACGTAGTGACCCATAGTCACGTTACACCTCACGCAGTGACCCATATTCATGTTACACCTCACGTAGTGACCCATAGTCACGTTACACCTCACGTAGTGACCCGTAGTCACGTTACACCTCACGTAGTGACCCGTAGTCACGTTACACCTCACACAGTGACCCATAGTCACGTTACACCTCACGCAGTGACCCATAGTCACGTTACACCTCACGTAGTGACCCGTAGTCACGTTACACCTCACGTAGTGACCCACAGTCACGTTACACCTCACGTAGTGACCCATAGTCACTCTACACCTCACGTAGTTACCCGTAGTCATGTTACACCTCACACGCAGTGACCCATAGTCACGTTACACCTCACACGCAGTGACCCATAGTCACGTTACACCTCACGCAGTGACCCATAGTCACGTTACACCTCACGCAGTGACCCATAGTCACGTTACACCTCACGTAGTGACCCATAGTCACGTTACACCTCACACGCAGTGACCCATAGTCACGTTACACCTCACGCAGTGACCCATAGTCACGTTACACCTCACACGCAGTGACCCATAGTCACGTTACACCTCACACAGTGACCCATAGTCACGTTACACCTCACGCAGTGACCCGTAGTCACGTTACACCTCACGCAGTTACCCATAGTCACGTTACACCTCACGCAGTGACCCATAGTCACGTTACACCTCACGTAGTGACCCATAGTCACGTTACACCTCACGTAGTGACCCGTAGTCACGTTACACCTCACATAGTGACCCATAGTCACGTTACACCTCACGCAGTGACCCGTAGTCACGTTACACCTCACGTAGTGACCCCTACTAACGTTACACCTCACGTAGTGACCTGTAGTCACGTTACACCTCACGTAGTGACCCATAGTCACGTTACACCTCACGCAGTGACCCGCAGTCACGTTACACCTCACACAGTGACCCGTAGTCACGTTACACCTCACACAGTGACCCATAGTCACGTTACACCTCACGCAGTGACCCATAGTCATGTTACACCTCACGCAGTGACCCGCAGTCACGTTACACCTCACGCAGTGACCCATAGTCACGTTACACCTCACACAGTGACCCATAGTCACGTTACACCTCACACAGTGACCCATAGTCATGTTACACCTCACGCAGTGACCCGCAGTCACGTTACACCTCACGCAGTGACCCATAGTCACGTTACACCTCACGCAGTGACCCATAGTCATGTTACACCTCACGTAGTGACCCGTAGTCACGTTACACCTCACACAGTGACCCATATTCACGTTACACCTCACGCAGTGACCCGTAGTCACGTTACACCTCACGTAGTGACCCGTAGTCACGTTACACCTCACGCAGTGACCCATATTCACGTTACACCTCACACAGTGACCCATAGTCACGTTACACCTCACGCAGTGACCCATAGTCACGTTACACCTCACGCAGTGACCCATAGTCACGTTACACCTCACGTAGTGACCCGCAGTCACGTTACACCTCACGTACTGACCCATAGTCACGTTACACCTCACGCAGTGACCCATAGTCATGTTACACCTCACGCAGTGACCCGCAGTCACGTTACACCTCACGCAGTGACCCATAGTCACGTTACACCTCACACAGTGACCCATAGTCACGTTACACCTCACGCAGTGACCCATAGTCATGTTACACCTCACGCAGTGACCCGCAGTCACGTTACACCTCACGCAGTGACCCATAGTCACGTTACACCTCACGCAGTGACCCATAGTCATGTTACACCTCACGTAGTGACCCGTAGTCACGTTACACCTCACACAGTGACCCATATTCACGTTACACCACACGCAGTGACCCGTAGTCACGTTACACCTCACGTAGTGACCCGTAGTCACGTTACACCTCACGCAGTGACCCATATTCACGTTACACCTCACACAGTGACCCATAGTCACGTTACACCTCACGCAGTGACCCATAGTCACGTTACACCTCACGCAGTGACCCATAGTCACGTTACACCTCACGTAGTGACCCGCAGTCACGTTACACCTCACGTACTGACCCATAGTCACGTTACACCTCACGCAGTGACCCATAGTCATGTTACACCTCACGCAGTGACCCGCAGTCACGTTACACCTCACGCAGTGACCCATAGTCACGTTACACCTCACACAGTGACCCATAGTCACGTTACACCTCACGCAGTGACCCATAGTCATGTTACACCTCACGCAGTGACCCGCAGTCACGTTACACCTCACGCAGTGACCCATAGTCACGTTACACCTCACGCAGTGACCCATAGTCATGTTACACCTCACTTAGTGACCCGTAGTCACGTTACACCTCACACAGTGACCCATATTCACGTTACACCACACGCAGTGACCCGTAGTCACGTTACACCTCACGTAGTGACCCGTAGTCACGTTACACCTCACGCAGTGACCCGTATTCACGTTACACCTCACACAGTGACCCATAGTCACGTTACACCTCACGCAGTGACCCATAGTCACGTTACACCTCACGCAGTGACCCATAGTCACGTTACACCTCACGTAGTGACCCGCAGTCACGTTACACCTCACGTAGTGACCCATATTCACATTATGAACACTTATGCACATAATAATCCCCCCACACATTTATGCACCTGGGTCACAAGCCAGGTCCCCTCGGCTGCCACATGGTGGTCAGCTCCACATGAGGATCCTGGGTCTGAGACAGCCCTGGGGCAGAGCAGTTGATTACCAGAGGTACCGCTTCTGTTAGAGACATTACATTCCCCGGCTGCAGGGCGTGATGGGGTACAGGATGTCGGGCTCCGGACATGGCTTTAAGGCTGCAGTGTCCAGGGTGAGGGAGGGAGATGGGGACTGCATACATCATTAGCAGGGTGGCCCAAAGTGGAGAGAAGGCTGCTTTCTCCTTGCCTCTGCGCAGCTGGTGTGCTGTGGGTGACGCCTGTGGTGACGTTGTTATTATTATACAGGGCGAGCAGTCTGTGGTGACGTTGTTATTATACAGGGGGATCAGCCTGTGATGTCGTAATTATACAGGGGATCAGCCTGTGATGTCCTGTTATTATTATACAGAGGGAGCAGCCTGTGGTGTCCTGTTATTATTATACGCAGCCTGTGGTGTCCTGTTATTATTATACGGGGAGCAGCCTGTGGTGTCCTGTTATTATTACACAGGGGGATCAGCCTGTGGTGACGTTATTATTATACAGGGGGAGCAGCCTGTGGTGTCCTGTTATTATACAGGGGGAGCAGCCTATGGTGTCCTGTTATTTTTATACAGGGGGAGCAGCCTGTGGTGTCCTGTTATTATTATACAGGGGAGCAGCCTGTGGTGTTCTGTTATTATTATACAGGGAGCAGCCTGTGGTGTCCTGTTATTATTATACAGGGGGATCAGCCTGTGGTGTCCTGTTATTATTATACGGGAAGCAGCCTGTGGTGTCCTGTTATTATTATACAGGGGGAGCAGCCTGTGGTGACGTTATTATGATACAGGGGGAGCAGCCTGTGGTGTCCTGTTATTATACAGGGGGATCAGCCTGTGGTGTCCTGTTATTATTATACAGGGGGAGCAACCTGTGGTGTCCTGTTATTATTATACAGAGGGAGCAGCCTATGGTGTCCTGTTATTATTATACGGGGAGCAGCCTGTGGTGTCCTGTTATTATTATACAGGGGGAGCAGCCTGTGGTGTCCTGTTATTGTTATGCAGGGGGATCAGCCTGTGGTGCACTGTTATTATTATGCAGGGGGATCAGCCTGTGGTGTCCTGTTCTTATTATACAGGGGGAGCAGTCTGTGGTGTCCTGTTATTATTATACAGGGGGAGCAGCCTGTGGTGTCCTATTATTATTATACAGGGGGAGCAGCTGTGGTGTCCTGTTATTATTATACAGGGGGAGCAGCTGTGGTGTCCTATTATTATTATACAGGGGGAGCAGCCTGTGGTGTCCTGTTATTATTATACAGGGGGAGCAGCCTGTGGTGTCCTGTTATTATTATGCAGGGGGATCAGCCTGTGGTGACGTTGTTATTATACAGGGGGAGTAGCCTGTGGTGACGTTGTTATTATACAGGGGGATCAGCCTGTGGTGTCCTGTTATTATACAGGGGGAGCAGCCTGTGGTGGCCTGTTATTATTATACAGGGGGAGCAGCCTGTGGTGTCCTGGTATTATTATTATTATTATACAGGGGGAGCAGCCTGTGGTGTCCTGTTATTATTATACAGGGGGAGCAGCCTGTGGTGTCCTGTTATTATACAGGGGGAGCAGCCTGTGGTGTCCTATTATTATTATTATTATTATACAGGGGGAGCAGCCTGTGGTGTCCTGTTATTATTATACAGGGGGAGCACCCTGTGGTGTCCTGTTATTATACAGGGGGAGCAGCCTGTGGTGTCCTATTATTATTATACAGGGGGAGCAGCCTGTGGTGTCCTGTTATTATTATACAGGGGGGGCACCCTGTGGTGTCCTGTTGTTATTATTATACAGGGGGATCAGCCTGTGGTGCACTGTTATTATTATGCAGGGGGATCAGCCTGTGGTGTCCTGTTATTATTATACAGGGGGAGCAGCCTGTGGTGTCCTGTTATTATTATACAGGGGGAGCAGCCTGTGGTGTCCTAGTATTATTATACAGGGGGAGCAGCCTGTGGTGTCCTATTATTATTATTATTATTATACAGGGGGAGCAGCCTGTGGTGTCCTGTTATTATTATACAGGGGGAGCAGCCTGTGGTGTCCTGTTATTATACAGGGGGAGCAGCCTGTGGTGTCCTATTATTATTATACAGGGGGAGCAGCCTGTGGTGTCCTGTTATTATTATACAGGGGGAGCACCCTGTGGTGTCCTGTTATTATTATACAGGGGGAGCAGCCTGTGGTACCTGTTATTATTATACAGGGGAGCAGCCTGTGGTGTCCTGTTATTATTATACAGGGGGAGCAGCCTGTGGTGTCCTGTTATTATACAGGGGGAGCAGCCTGTAGTGTCCTGTTATTATTATACAGGGGGAGCAGCCTGTGGTGTCCTGTTATTATTATACAGGGGGAGCAGCCTGTGGTGTCCTGTTATTATTATACAGGGGCAGGAGCCTGTGGTGTACTGTTATTATTATTATACAGTAGGAGCAGCCTGCGGTGTCCTGTTATTAATATTCTACAGGTGGAGCAGCCTGTGGTGTCCTGTTATTAAAATAATACAGGGGTAGCAGACTGTGGTGTCATATTATTATTATACAGTGGGAGCAGCCTGTGGTGTCCTGGTATTATATAGGGGGAGCAGCCAGTTCTGTCTGTCCTGATATTATTTTTATACATGGGGAGCAGACTGTAGTTTCCTGTTGTTGTTTTTATTATTATACAGTGGGAGGGGCCTGTGGTGTCCTTTTATTATTATTATTATTATTATTATTATTATTATTTTTCGGAGGGAACAGCCTGTGGTGTCTTGTTGTTGTTATTATTAATATACAGGGGGAGCAGCCTTTGGTGTCCTGGCCATGAGCTGTGCGGTGTAACCTATTAGCAATACCGCATTGTGTGACAGTCACTGGGGCGTCTTATGTGTGACCAGGGCTGTGTGACATGGGGGATAGAGGAGGACTCAGTGCTTCATATCTATGTTACATGTGTGCTCTGTGCTGTGTAGTATAATTATTATACTTACTCCTAGACCACTGAGCTGTGAGGATCCAGAGAGTTTACTACACGTCACGTGAGGATGAGACGCGTCACTGATTCCCTGAGGATGGAGAAGGACGGGAGTCACATGTCTGAGAGGATACTAAGGGCGGTATTCAATGAGCCTGATTCGCCAGGTTTTTATGGTGAATTTGTGCTGTTTGGCGAATTTCTGACTAAAACGGTGAATCACCCTATTCAATGACCAGTTGGCGAATACATTTGAAGGTTTTGGTCACCATGATTCACCGAGCAGCAATCGCTATCTTTTTATGGTGAAGTGGAATGTGAACTTTTAAAATAAAGTGTTCTGTTTTTTACATTTGGTGTCAAAAAATCAGGAATTTTCTTCTGAGGAGGGGCATGCTATTTTTATTCATGTGCTGTAAGCACATGAATATATATTTAATTTTAAAAATAATATATTTTTTTTTTTTTTTTTTTACACAGCAGCCAGCAGGTGGCGCCAGAGCGGAGCCGCTCATTACATATTCATATATTCACTGCACGATCATTACGATCCTGTGTAGTGAATATACGCTTGCCTGCTGGGACCCCCGGGGGGGCAGCCTGTGCTGCCTGGCACCCGGGGAGCACACCTAACCCCCCACAAAGGTCTGGGCTAGGCAGAGAGACTACCATCTCTCTGCCTGGCACCGTCCTGAGGCTCCCTGCGGCAATCACCGCAGGAGCTCATATTCGCCTGTCAGGGGCAGCGAGCCCCTGACACGTTGAATACCGGAGCCCGCTGGCTCCGGAACGTGGCGAATGTGCAGCGAATCCTAAAAAGGATTCGCTGCACCTCGCAGGGTATTCACATTGAATACCGCCCTAAGTCTCACCCTGGAGATTATCTACCTGCTGACCGGAGAGGTGACAGTGACATCACTTATATTTATAGTAATAACACAGGGACGTGACCGGGGAGGTGACAGTGACATCACTTATATCTATAGTAATAATACAGGGAGGTGACAGTGACATCACTTATATCTATAGTAATAATACAGGGACGTGACAGTGACATCACTTATATCTATAGTAATAATACAGAGAGGTGACAGTGACATCACTTATATCTATAGTAATAACACAGGGACGTGACCAGGGAGGTGACAGTGACATCACTTATATCTATAGTAATAATACAGGGAGGTGACAGTGACATCACTTATATCTATAGTAATAATACAGGGACGTGACAGTGACATCACTTATATCTATAGTAATAATACAGAGAGGTGACAGTGACATCACTTATATGTATAGTAATAATACAGGGATGTGACCGGGGAGATGACAGTGACATCACTTATATCTATAGTAATAATACAGGGAGGTGACCGGGGAGGTGACAGTGACATCACTTATATCTATAGTAATAATACAGGGACGTGACAGTGACATCACTTATATCTATAGTAATAATACAGGGAGATGACAGTGACATCACTTATATCTATAGTAATAATACAGGGACGTGACCGGGGAGGTGACAGTGACATCACTTATATCTATAGTAATAATACAGGGACGTGACAGTGACATCACTTCTATCTATAGTAATAATACAGGGACGTGACCGGGGAGGTGACAGTGACATCACTTATATCTATAGTAATAATACAGGGAGGTGACCGGGGAGGTGACAGTGACATCACTTATATCTATAGTAATAATACAGGGAGGTGACAGTGACATCACTTATATCTATAGTAATAATACAGGGACGTGACCGGGGAGGTGACAGTGACATCACTTATATCTACAGTAATAATACAGGGATGTGACCGGGGAGGTGACAGTGACATCACTTATACCTATAGTAATTATAATGTTTCATAAAATGGGTCAGAGCACGTTAAACCCCTCTCACACCGCTTGTTGTAAATGATATATTACTGGTTAATTACCATCTTTGTACCTTTCACATTGAACCTGGTTTCACCCACTCCTTGGTACTTGGCAGCGCTCACCCCCCTCCCCTGGTAGCATTTACCCCCGCTCCTCTGGTACCTGGCAGCATGTACCCCCGCTCCCTCCTCCCCTTGTACCTGCCAGTGTGTACCTTACACCTGCTCCCCCCCTCCCCTGGTACTTGGCAGCGCACGGGGACTAGCACTACTAGTTCTCATCCGCTGCAGGGACCCCGCCGCTGAGGGTGGAGCGGGGGTACACGCTGCCAGGTACCAGGGGAGGGGGGGAGTGGGGGTACATGCTGCCAGGTACCATGGGAGGGGGAGTGCTGGCAAAGGTGGACACACACCGGTGTGGGATCCAATAAACCGGTTCAGACCCGTTCACACTGCACAAATAACAGGTCTGAACTGTGTAGGATCCTTCTTTTTACCCATTTTGAATGACTGGTTTTCTTGAACCGGTAATTCAAAACTGTCGGGGACTTCCATGTGGCATACACCTTCATTATATCTTCAGGTGACCTTTGTGGAGGTGCAGTATACAAACACACAAACAAATAGACCCACTAGAAAATATAAGGCTCCTTTTTATTGTTCTTAATTAGGAAGTGATGCATGCATTATTAATGTTATGTGTTATATACATCCTTGTCACAGCCAGCCGTGCATTTGTACCTCAGTATAGCAGAAGCGTTGTTCTATATCCTTTTTTCCTTTGTTTAGTCACTATTTTGTGGGTTAACACATCCCCACCTGAACAGCTGCTGACTGAATGCGCCAAGGTCTGTTGTTTTCTGATGTTTGTCCAACATTGTCTTAAAGGCGTTCAATATGTCTGCCAACGCCACCTTTTCTGGACGAGAGTTCCAGACACTTACTGTCCTGACCATGTAAAGAAATCCCTTTCCTTCTATGGGTACGGAATCTTCTCTCCTCTAGCCTGAGCACATGCCCACGTGTCCCAGTTTCCAAAATCAAAGTAAAACGGTGTCTGATCGTTTAGAATATTGCCCGAATATATTTGCATGTTAAACAGGTCTTGCCTAAAACGTCTCTTTCCCAGAGTAAACATTCCTAATTCGGCTATTATGTCCTCATAGCTTCATGACTCAAACCCTTTCAATCGCCTGGTTGCCCTTCTCTGGACTTGTTCCAATTCCATAATATACTTTTTATAGTGTGGGGCCTAGAATTGCACTCCAAATGTGAGGTCTAACCAGTGCCTTGTACAGTGGCATAATTACACTGCCATCCCCAGCTTTCATGCCCCTTCTCACTATTACACTGGGCACTACACCCCAGTTTGTTGTCAATTTGGACTCCTAGGTCCTTTTCCAATTCAGATTGACCCAATTCTACTCCGTTTAATGTATAAGTCGCACACTGGTTATGTCTTCCGAGATTCATTACCTTACATCAAGATGAAAAACATACAATAACATCACTAGAATAAAAAAAAGGACCTACCCCCACCCCGTATATATGCCAAAAACCTCAATATACCTATATCTCAACTAACAAACTATGACTAACTAAAGTAAATATGTGTGGATTATCTGATGTGTAACAAGCTGTTCTTTGTATGTAAAACATTTATCACAATCGGAACATGGAAACGGCCTCTCACCTGTGTGACTTTTTTTATGTGCAACAAGCTGTGCTTTGTATGTAAAACATTTCCCACATTCAGAACATGAAAATGGCTTCTCCCCTGTGTGAAGTCTCTGATGTATAACAAGATTTGATTTCATCGTAAAATTTTTCCCGCATTCAGTGCATGGAAATAAATCTTCACCTGTGTGCATTTTCTTATGTGTAGCAAGATGTGATTTCTGCGCAAAACATCTTCCACACTCAGAGCATGGAAATGGTTTCTCACCAGTGTGACTTTTCTTATGATCAACAAGATTAGATTTGTATGTAAAAAACTTCCCGCACTCAGAACATGAAAATGGCTTCTCACCTGTATGAATTCTCTCATGTACAACAAGATATGATTTCTGGGTGAAACATTTCCCACACTCAGAACATGCAAATGGTTTCTCACCTGTGTGAATTCTCTCATGAACAACGAGATGCCATTTCTGTTTAAAACATTTCCCACACACAGAACACGAAAATGGTCTCTCACCTTTGTGACTTATCTTATGTACAAAAAGATCTGATTTGTGTGTAAAACATTTCCCACACACAGAACATGTCAATGGCTTCTTCTCTGCCTTAGTTATCTGATGGCTAATAAGTTGCGTGCTCTGAGTAAAACACTTTGCATATACAGAACTGGAAAACATATCTACTCTTAGAGCTGTGATAGATGGGCCAATATCTGAGGACTCAGTAGAACATTTCTCATGGTTGGAGGTAACAGATGATATATCTGCACTGAGAGGTACTGGTTGCACAATTGAGCTCACAGGGTTTTCTACCACAGAATCTTGTGTGATGCCTTTATCTTGCATTTTACAGTATGGAGATACAATGGGACGTTCAGCCAATATATTTCTTCTGTTACATCCATCTACAGGGAAAGAAAGAGATACATATATGTAAATTACTATACTATAATAACTCTTTGGCCACCATAACCAGTGGCTCAAATCTTCTTCTGCATGAGATAGGAAGGATAAAGTTTACAACCCCCCCAAAATTTTAAATATCTACAAAGTAGGGAATGTTTCAGAGAAACAAAATGACCAGGTAAAACTTCCATGTTTAATAGGATATACCAAGGTATGGTGGGAAGAGGTGGGTTGTGGTTTTGTGGTTGAACCGGTTGTTTTCAGGCAGTGTCAGGGAAAACGATCTGATTGCAGGGCTGTGCAAATTAGCAGCACAGCCATTAGGTCTGAATCAGGCTCATTGTTGCTTTAGAACTTGAAGACTGTTCTTTCCACAATGTGTAATTGTGTATCTACAGAACTGGCAAAATTGCATCCTGTGTGGTAAGGCTGTACCGTAATCAAGCATCTAGGTGAAACGTACGTCGGACTACATCATTGGGTAACAGCTAGGTGAAACGTATGTTGGGATACATCATTGCATTGCCTGTAGGCGAAACGTATGTCGGGATACACGCCAGGTCACGTCTAGGTGAAACATTCGTCGGACTGCATCATATGGTCAAATAAGCTGCACACATGACTCGCTACAGCCACTTCCAGTCTCTCCAGTTCACGGAATTATTAAAAATGCTCATACTGTTGCTTGGTGTAACAATGGCTGCAGGTAGGGGGCGCTGAATATATAACCACATAACAAGTCTTGATATATAAACTCACGTAAATTAAATTAAAGCCAATCAAGGCTCACCTGACTGATCACCACTTGGAGACATTCAGAGCACAAAGCCCATCCGAAAAGTCGCGTACCGAATTACCCCGAATGTTAAGAGGCAGATAAAGATTGGAATCAAGGAGATGATAGCTTTGGCAGTCATCGTGCCATAAAAAAAGCCCATGGGCCGCTGGGATCGTGTTGGCTCTCAAGAAAAATGGTTTTGTGTGGACTATCACCAAATAACCTCTGGGCTGGTAACACACAGTGACATGATGTGAGGGGAGAGCAGGAGTATAATACGGGCTGATGGCTCCTGATGTATGAGGTACACCAGAGAGTGCGGTGAGGAGACTGGTCAGATCTCTGGGCTGGTAACACACAGTGACATGATGTGAGGGGAGAGCAGGAGTATAATAGGAGCTGATGGCTCCTGATGTATGAGATACACCAGAGAGTGCGGGGAGGAGACTGGTCAGATCTCTGGGCTGGTAACACACAGTGACATGATGTGAGGGGGAGAGCAGGAGTATAATAGGGGCTGATGGCTGCTGATGTATGATATACAACAGAGAGTGCGGGGAGGAGACTGGTCAGATCTCTGGGCTGGTAACACACAGTGACATGATGTGAGGGGGAGAGCAGGAGTATAATAGGGGCTGATGGCTCCTGATGTATGAGATACACCAGAGAGTGTGGGGAGGAGACTGGTCAGATCTCTGGGCTGGTAACACACAGTGACATGATGTGAGGGGGAGAGCAGGAGTACAATAGGGGCTGATGGTTACGGATGTATGAGATACACCAGAGAGTGCGGGGAGGAGACTGGTCAGATCTCTGGGCTGGTAACACACAGTGACATGATGTGAGGGGGTGAGCAGGAGTATAATAGGGGCTGATGGCTCCTGATGTAGGAGATGCACTAGGAATGCAGGGAGGAGACTGGTCAGATCTCTGGGATGGTAACACACAGTGACATGATGTGAGGGGGAGAGCAGGAGTATAATAGGGGCTGATGGCTCCTGATGTATGAGATACACCAGAGAGTGAGGGGTGAGACTGGTTATATATCTGGGCTGGTAACACACAGTGACATGATGTGAGGGAAGAGCATGAGTATAATGGGGGCTGATGGCGCCTGATGAATGAGATATACCAGAGAGTATGGGGAGGAGACTGGTCAGATCTCTGGGCTGGTAACACACAGTGACATGATGTGAGGGGAGAGCAGGAGTATAATAGGGGCTGATGGCTCCTGATGTATGAGATACACCAGAGAGTGTGGGGAGGAGACTGGACAGATCTCTGGGCTGGTAACACACAGTGACATGATGTGAGGGGGAGAGCAGGAGTATAAGAGGGGCTGATGGCTCCTGATGTATGAGATACACCAAAGAGTGCGGGGAGGAGACCAGTCAGATCTCTAGGCTGGTAACACACCGTGACATGATGTGAGGGGGAGAGCAGGAGTATAATAGGGGCTGATGGCTCCTGATGTATGAGATACACCATAGAGTGCGGGGAGGCGACTGGTCAGATCTCTGGGCTGGTAACACACAGTGACATGATGTGAGGGGGAGAGCAGGAGTATAATAGGGGCTGATGGCTCCTGATGTATGAGATACACCAGAGAGTGCGGGGAGGAGACTGGTCAGATCTCTGGGCTGGTAACACAGAGTGACATGATGTGAGGGGGAGAGCAGGAGTATAATAGGGGCTGATGGCTCCTGATGTATGAGATACACCAGAGAATGCGGGAGGAGACTGGTCAGATCTCTGGACTGGTAACACACAGTGACATGATGTGAGGGGAGAACAGGAGTATAATAGGGGCTGATGGTTCCTGATGTATGAGATACACCAGAGAGTGCGGGGAGGAGACTGGTCAGATCTCTGGGCTGGTAACACACAGTGACATGATGTGAGGGGGAGAGCAGGAGTATATTAGGGGCAAGTGGCTCCTGAATCCCCCACTGGGCAAATAACTTTCCTCAATTAGTCTGTACTAACAAAGGTGAAAGAGAAGAGATTAATGGTTAATACTTACATAAGCTGATATCTGTAGGGATTTTCTCCTCCTTAAACTGTTGCCTCACATACATCTCTTCTCCCTCTGTACCTTCTGCCTTTATATCAGCCACATACGTCTCTTCTTCTCCCTCTGTACCTTCTGCCTTCATATCAGTCACATACGTCTCTTCTTCTTCCTCTGTACCTTCTGCCTTCATACCAGTCACATACGTCTCTTCTGCTCCCTCTGTATCTTCTGCCTTTATATCAGTCACATACGTCTCTTCTTCTCCCTCTGGATCTTCTACCTTCATATCAGTCACATACGTCTCTTCTTCTCCCTCTGTACCTTCTGCCTTCATATCAGTCACATACGTCTCTTCTTCTTCCTCTGTACCTTCTGCCTTCATACCAGTCACATACGTCTCTTCTGCTCCCTCTGTATCTTCTGCCTTTATATCAGTCACATACGTCTCTTCTCCTCCCTCTGTATCTTCTGCCTTCATATCAGTCACATACGTCTCTTCTGCTCCCTCTGTGTCTTCTGCCTTTATATCAATCACATACGTCTCCTCTTCTCCCTCTGTATCTTCTGCCTTCATATCAGACACATACATCTCTTCTCCACCCTCTGTATCTCCTGCCTTTAGTTCAACCTAAATACCAACAATAATTAACACGTTAAATAAAGGCTCCTTTCAGGATTTGAGCATTACTATAAGATTATCAGTGTATAAGATAAACAGCTTCTGTACAGATTATATAGTGACAGACCCTAAATCCCACCTACCTGATCCTCCTGTGGGGTTCTGTGATTCTCCTCTGTACAATCCTGGGAATACAGAGGACGGGGACATTTCTCTTGGGTATTCCTGTTACTGGGCCCATCTGTAGGAGACACACAGTGACTGAGTAAATGGTATATAAGGGGATTTTTGTAAGAACTTACCGTTCGAACCCCTTTCTCTGAGTCCAGTCCGGTGACACAGCTAACCTTGGGATGTAGAGGGGTCCGCCAGGAGCCAGGCACCTATGCTTCAATCTTTGGGAGCAGGCTCCTCCCTTCTGCATCCCATCATGCTTCAGTTCAACTTCAAGAACACACTAGGATACATAACTCAGAACAATGCCTGAACATCTTTTTTATGTAACATAACATAACCATAACATGGTAACACATGAACGGTACACTTAACTGAGCGTAAGGGAGGGATCGCTGTGTCACCGGACTGGACTCAGAGAAAGGGGTTCGAACGGTAAGTTCTTACAAAAATCCCCTTTTCTCTTTCGTCCAGTCCGGTGACACAGCTAACCTTGGGACGTTCACGAGCCGGTCCTTTAGGAGGGTATGCTCAGACTGCCAGTTCTCATCACTGCCCGTCCGAATGAAGCGTCCTCCGACGCGTCCTCCGACGCGAACTCATGAAACCTGTAAAATTTGGTAAAGGTATGAACAGAGGACCAGGTGGCAGCCCTACACAACTGCTCCGCCGTAGCCCCATGGCGCACCGCCCAGGAGGAAGCAACCGACCTGGTGGTATGTGCATTCATTCCAGACGGAACTGGTCGACCTGCTTTACAGTAGGAAAAGGCAATGGTAGATCTCAACCAGCGAGCGATGGTCTGCTTAGAAGCAGGCCACCCAACCTTATGCACATCATATAGCACCAAGAGTAAATCCGATTTTCGAATGTCCTTTACCCTTTCCATGTATATTCGCAAGGCGCGAACAACATCCAATCTCTTCATTTTGTCCCTATTTTTTACCCCTTCTGGGGTAGAAAACACTGGAAGTACAATGTCTTGATTCAAATGAAAATACGACACTACCTTAGGTAGGAATTTTGGGACTGTACGCATCACAGCCCTGTCATCATGAAATATTAAAAACGGTGACTTGCACGACAAAGCACCCAACTCAGACACTCGTCTGGCTGATGCAATAGCCAACAAAAAGGTAAGTTTCCACGTCACATACTTTAACTCCGCAGATCTTAGCGGTTCAAAGGGAGGATTCTGTAATATGGATAGAACCAAAGACAAATCCCAAGGCGCCACCGGCTGCTTATAAGGTGGTTTAAGTCTAGTAACCCCTTGTAAGAACGTTTGAATCTCAGGTAACAAAGCTACCCTCTTTTGAAAAAATATGGATAAGGCCAACAGCTGCACCTTTAAGGACTGCATGCTAAGGCCTGATGAAAAACCATCCTGCAAAAAATTCAAAAGCCTTGACAATTTGAACCTGGATGTGTGAAGTTTCTGTCTCTCAAACCATCTAATGTAAATCTTCCAGACCCGATGGTAATTAGCCGCAGACACCGGCTTGCGGGCCCTCAGCATGGTCTGAATGACCTCATCAGAAAACCCCTTTTTCTTCAATAAGGAGGTTTCATAAGCCACGCCGTCAAATTGAGACGACCTGGGTCCTTGTGAAGAAAAGGTCCTTGTCGTAACAGGTCCTGCCGAAGAGGAAGCTTCCAGAACTCCTTCGACAACCTCAGTACAGTGGAGTACCAAGACCTCCTGGGCCAGTCTGGAGCAATTAGAATTGCCCGCACTCCCTGGCTCTTTATTTTCCTCAACACTCTCGGTAACATGGGAAATGGAGGAAAGATGTACACCATCTGAAAGTCCCACGGAACTGTCATGGTGTCCACTGCCCAAGCAGTGGGATCCCTTACCCGGGAACAAAATCTCTGAACCTGACGGTTCGATCTCGTTGCCATCAGGTCTATATCTGGTAGACCCCAACGACTCACAATTTCCTGAAAGACTTCCTGATGAAGAGACCATTCTCCTTCCTGAAGGGACTCCCTGCTGAGGAAATCCGCTTCCACATTTCTGATTCCTGGTATAAATATTGCTTACAATGCCGGTACATTGATCTCCGCCCAACTGAAGATCTTGGAGACTTCGGCCATCGCCATCCTGCTGCGAGTCCCGCCCTGATGGTTCAAATAGGCCACTGTTGTCGCATTGTCCGATTGTATTTTCATTGGAGACCCTTTCAGAAAAGTCTCCGCCTGTAGTAAGGCATTCAGTACTGCCCTCAGCTCTAGTATGTTTATGGGCAATTTTGACTCTTCTACTGACCAAAGGCCCTGCAACCTTAGATGAAGAGCTACTGCCCCCCAGCCCTTCAGACTGGCGTCGGTCGTTATGACCAGCCAATCCCAGGACCTGAGGGATCTTCCCAGCTGTAAGTTTTCCACATCCGTCCACCACAAGAGGGACCTCCTGGACTCCGCGGACAGGGATAGAATCTCCAGTTTCATCCTCTTGGCATTTCCTGACCAACAAGCTAGGATGTTCCACTGGAAAATTCTGGAATGGAATCTGGCAAACTGCAGAGTGTCGAAGGTTGCCACCATCTTTCCTAGTAATCTCACTCCCTGCCACACCGATGGTGCCGGAGCTTGTAGAATCTCCAATACCATTAGTCGAATCTCCACCGCTTTGGACTCTGGGAGAAAAAACCCTGTGAAGATGAGTGTCTATGATCACCCCCAAAAACTTCAAGTTTTGCGTTGGTGTCAAATGGGACTTTGGTAGATTTCAAATCCAACCCTGACTTGCTACCTCCAGGTGAGCCTTTAATCTCTCTGCCGATTCTGCTTTGAACAGCAGATCGTCCAGGTAAGGGATAACAATTATTCCCTGCAATCTGAGAGCTGCAGCCATAGTGGACACCACTTTGGTGAATACTCTCGGGCCGTGGCTAGTCCAAACGGGAGTGCTTGGAACTGCCAATGTCTTCCCCCTATTGCAAATCGGAGTAAAGACTGGAAATCTTTGTGGATGGGAACATGGAGATAAGCATCCTGAATGTCCACTGACGCTAAGAACTCCCCTGGTTCTATGCTCAGCAGCACTGACCGCAGAGATTCCATGCGGAAGTGATCCACCCAGAGATGAGCATTCAAAGATTTTAAATTTAGAATGGGCCTGAAAGACCCGTCTGGTTTGGGAACTAAGAAGAGTATTGAGTAGAACCCTTTCCTTCTTTCCCCTCGAGGCACTGGTATAACTACCCCCTTCTCCTCGAGCGATAAGGCTGCTGCCATGAGAGAAGATCTGAGAGACGCTGTTCTTGGTAAGGGTGTTGGAATAAATCTGCGAGGGGATGGACCCCTGAGCTTTATCTGATAACCCCCTGAAACAATGGAAAGTACCCACGGATCTTCCGTGGCTACCCTCCAACTGCCCTGAAATTGCAGGAGGCGACCCCCTACTCTGGTTCCAGAACAGGGAGTCTCCGCCCCATCATGCAGAGGGTTTATCCTCCCCCTTGGCAGCATGTTTCTTATTAAAGGCACCAAATTTTGGTTTAGAAGCCCTGTCTCTGCTGGCTTGGAATCTTCCCCGGCCTCTGCCAGATGCTCCCCCCCGAAAGGCGGGACGAAAGGACTGCTTGAACACTCCAAACTTTGAGCCAGCTGATTTAGAGGTAGTGGGGAGAAAAGTGCTTTTACCCCCAGTAGCCTGCTTGATGATCTCATCCAATTCTGAGCCAAACAACAGCTCCCCTTTAAACTGAATATTTTCCAGAGACTTCTTGGACTCACTATCTGCGTCCCAGGCCATTAGCCAGAGAGCTCTCCTAGCAGTAACAGACGTGACTGAGACTTTAGACGCCATCTTGGCGCCCTCCTCACTAGCCTCACAAATATATTTTGCAGCACACTTTAACTTTTCAACCATAGAAAAAGCCTCTGCATCATGCTGGAGATGATTCCCCAATGTCTCTGCCCACTTGATCATGGCTTTTGACACCCAAGCCGAAGCAATGATGGGCCTCATAGTGAAACCTACTCCTTCAAAAACTGCCTTCAGACAGCCTTCAACTTTTTTGTCCAATGGATCCTTAAAGGCCGCGCCACCCTGCACTGGTAACGCCGTGGCCTTAGACAATCTGGCAACAGAGGAATCCACCAACGGGACTTTCTCCTATACTTTAACGTGATCCTCAGGCATGGGGTACATGTTAGCATATCTCTTAGCCATTAACAATCTCTTCTCCGGAGCCTTGCCAGCCTCGCCTAATAAAGCCACCATGCCTTTATCTGAAGGAAAGGAAACCGGTTCCTTACGACTCCGTTTAAACACACACTGTGTAGCAGTCTTTTCCTCCACAGGTAAATCCAAAGCCTGTTTAACAGCCAAAATGAGATCTTCAATACCAGAGGCTGAGGAATCTGCTTCCTCCCCCTGTGACAACATAAATCATCCTCATCCACTCCATCATCATCGTCAGTAGCTACTGGAGGTACCATAGGAGACCCCTGTCTGAGCATAACTTCATCAGATACCTTTGTGAATTGCTCTAAAAGAGAAGACATTGGTACTTCTTTACTTTCACGGCGCCACTAGAAATCGCGGGCATCGCGGCCATTGAATGCACTAAAAATCGGGTGCGACGCGACCGACGCGATGCCCGCGATTTCCCATAGGGAACAATGTAAAATTTCTCAATTGACCCGATTTTACTGTTCAATTCCTCAATTGGCACGATTTTTCCATAGGAAACAATGTTAAATGGCCCACAGAGGCCAAATAGCCACCCTGAAGTGTGAAATGGCCCCCACAATTGTTAACGCCACCCCACGATCAACGTCAACCCGAAGCGTGGCGAGCGCAGCGAGCTCGCGAGGGGCGGCGGTACGCGTCCTACGACCTTTTCATACCCCCACTATCCACGTCGGCGTGGAGTTGAGAATAGAATAGTGTGGCGAGCGCAGCGAGCCACCGAGCCCGAAGCGTGGCGAGCGCAGCGAGCCCTGCGAGGGGACGCTGATACCTTCACAGGTAAACGCGTCCCTTCGCGGGCTTCACAGGTATCCTCGTGCGCTCGCCACGCTTCGGGCTCGGTGGCTCGCTGCGCTCGCCACACTATTCTATTCTCAGCTCCACGCCGACTTGGATAGTGGGGGTATGAAAAGGTCGTAGGACGCGTACCGCCGCCCCTCGCGGGCTCGCTGCGCTCGCCACGCTTCGGGTTCACGTTGATCGTGGGGTGGCGTTAACAATTGTGGGGGCCATTTCACACTTCAGGGTGGCTATTTGGCCTCTGTGGGCCATTTAACATTGATTCCTATGGAAAAATCGGGTCAATTGAGAAATTTAACATTGGTCCCTATGGGAAATCGCGGGCATCGCATTGGTCGCGTCGCACCCGATTTTTTAGTGCATTCAATGCCCACGATGACCGCGATATCCTATCTGTCCTATCTAGTGGCGCGGTGAAAGTAAAGAAGTACCAAGACATTTTATGAACCCCTTGTGCCGTGTCCTGCATAGCCTGCAGCAAAATAGGGTCTCCCTGTGAGAGGGGAAGTGATCCCTGAGATGAGGGAATAGGATCTGGTGATCCAACTAAAGATCCCTTTTGCCTATTTAAAGCCTCTGTTAAAGCCTTAACAGACTGTCCCAAAGCCACAGCCCAGGCTGGCTCAGCTCCTCCGGGACTTAGGGTGCGTGACCCACAGGGCACAGCTTCACAGGAAGGGCACAATTCCCCCTGGTCCAACTGTTCAGCCGATAAATGAACATTACATTTCTTGCAATGATAAAACATCTCAAGCGCTCCCTCCCCAGCAACAGAACTGCACTCGTCCGCCATGTTAATAATAGAATATTAAACACTGCTCAACGTTCAGGCAAAGTCACAGAGTAATGCACCAAGTGTACTTATCTGTGTTCCTGTTGCCAGCGATTCAGCGGGGGAAGCGTTATCCAGAGAGACTTCTGAGCAGGCTCTGTCTTTTTCAGCTCCGCAGCAAGCACAGAGTAATGGCGCCAGGAATTAGAGGAATGGCACCAGGAATTAGAGGAAGTCTTCCTTACAGAGAGGGAGGCTGCCGCTTTTGGCGCCAAACTCACACACAGGCGCTCCCTGCGTGTCTCTCTCTACTCCAGTAACTCCCCCACCAGGGACCACTTGGAGTTGCCCAGAAACGCTGGGCGTCCTGTGAGAAGCTTCAACTCCCCTGGGGGATTTCAGCTTCCAAACAGGTAAAGATGGCGGCCGCCATCGCTGGAGGACCCTTCCCCAAGATCCCCTTCTAACAAGGCGCTGGATGGGGTCCCCCGTGGCCCAGGACAAGTCTCCGTCTGAGCGGAGCTCAGCGCTGTGCAGAGTGCACATTCTGTGTGAATGTCCATCACTGCACACAGGACACTGACAGGACGCGCTTCTGTCAGCGTCCTATTGCGCTCTCAGCATGTACTGACTTCAACAGAAGTCACACGCTGGCAAACCTGCATCTAAGCTAATGTTAATAAAATAATAAAAGCCTAGTCTAACTAAAAAACCAAAGAAAAAAAGTGTGGCTGCAGCGCTGCCACTCAGCATTGTACCCACTACTGTGGGCACCTAAACGAAACTGAAGCATGATGGGATGCAGAAGGGAGGAGCCTGCTCCCAAAGATTGAAGCATAGGTGCCTGGCTCCCCTCTACATCCCAAGGTTAGCTGTGTCACCGGACTGGATGAAAGAGAAATGTGATTATCAGATGCTGGGTGTATATAGGGGACCCCCATACCTGCTCTCCCCTGTACAATAAATGTCTCCACTTACCCAGCGATGTGAGGGGCCGGTGATTCTCCATCATCACATCCTTGTACAGACCCCTGTGTTCCTCTATATACTCCCCCTCCTGCATGGAGAGATAGACAGTGACACCCTGACACCTTATAGGCACCTGACACACACAATGGTACAGTCATCACCCAGAAACATCCCCGGTGTTACTGTATAACGTCCCATTCCCAGCAGTCACCTCTCCGGTCACATCCCCCGGTTTTACTGTATAACGTCCCATTCCCAGCAGTCACCTCTCCGGTCACATCCCCCGGTGTTACTGTATAACGTCCCATTCCCAGCAGTCACCTCTCCGGTCACATCCCCCGGTGTTACTGTATAACGTCCCATTCCCAGCAGTCACCTCCTCGGTCACATCCCCCGGTGTTACTGTATAACGTCCCATTCCCAGCAGTCACCTCTCCAGTCACATCCCCGGTGTTACTGTATAACGTCCCATTCCCAGCAGTCATCTCTCTGGTCACATCCCCCGGTGTTACTGTATAACGTCCCATTCCCAGCAGTCATCTCTCCGGTCACATCCCCCGGTGTTACTGTATAACGTCCCATTCCCAGCAGTCACCTCCCCGGTCACATCCCCCGGTGTTACTGTATAACGTCCCATTCCCAGCAGTCATCACCCAGTCACATCCCCCGGTGTTACTGTATAACGTCCCATTACCAGCAGTCACCTCTCCGGTCACATCCCCGGTGTTACTGTATAACGTCCCATTCCCAGCAGTCAACTCCCCGGTCACATCCCCGGTGTTACTGTATAGCGTCCCATTCCCAGCAGTCACCTCTCCGGTCACATCCCCCGGTGTTACTGTATAACGTCTCATTCACAGCAGTCACCTCTCCGGTCACATCCCCCAGTGTTACTGTATAACGTCCAATACCCAGCAGTCACTTCTCCGGTCACATCCCCCGGTGTTACTGTATAATGTCCTATTCCCAGCAGTCACCTCTCCGGTCACATCCCCCGGTGTTACTGTATAATGTCCCATTCCCAGCTGTCACCTCTCCGGTCACAACCCCCCGGTGTTACTGTATAACATCCCATTCCCAGCAGTCACCTCTCCGGTCACATCCCCCGGTGTTACTGTATAACGTCCCATTCCCAGCAGTCACCTCTCCGGTCACATCCCCCGGTGTTACTGTAATAGTCCCATTCCCGGCAGTCACCTCTATGGTCACATCCCCCGGTGTTACTGTACAACGTCCCATTCCCAGCAGTCACCTCTCCGGTCACATCCCCCGGTGTTACTGTATAATGTCCCATTCCCAGCTGTCACCTCTCCGGTCACAACCCCCCGGTGTTACTGTATAACGTCCCATTCCCAGCAGTCACCTCTCCGGTCACATTTCCGCTGTTACTGTATAACGTCCCATTCCCAGCAGTCACCTCTCCGGTCACATCCCCCGGTGTTACTGAATAATGTCCCATTCCCAGCAGTCACCTCTGCAGTCACATCCCCGGTGTTACTGTATAACGTCCCATTCCCAGCAGTCACCTCTCCTGTCACATCCCCCGGTGTTACTGTATAACGTCCCATTCCCAGCAGTCACCTCTCCGGTCACATCCCCGGTGTTACTGTATAACGTCCCATTCCCAGCAGTCACTTCTCCGGTCACATCCCCCGTGTTACTGTATAACGTCCCATTCCCAGTCACATCCCTGGTGTTACTGTATAACAACCCATTCCCAGCAGTCAACTCTCCAGTCACATCCCCCGGTGTTACTGTAGAACGTCCCATTCCCAGCAGTCACCTCTCCTGTCACATCCCCCCGTGTTACTGTATAACGTCCCATTCCCAGCAGTCACCTCTCCGGTCACATCCTCCGGTGTTATTGTATAATGTCCCATTCGCAGCAGTCACCTCTCCGGTCACATCCCCCGGTGTTACTGTATAACGTCCCATTCCCAGCAGTCACGTGTCCGGTCACATCCCCTGGTGTTACTGTATAATGTCCCATTCCCAGCAGTCACCTCTCCGGTCACATCCCCCGGTGTTACTGTATAACGTCCCATTCCCAGCAGTCACCTCTCCTGTCACATCCCCCCCCGGTGTTACTGTATAATGTCCCATTCCCAGCAGTCACCTCTCCGGTCACATCCCTGGTTACTGTATAACGTCCCATTCCCAGCAGTCAGCTCTCCGGTCACATCCCCGGTTACTGTATAACGTCCCATTCCCAACAGTCACCTCTCCGGTCACATCCCCCGGTGTTACTGTATAACGTCCCATTCCCAGCAGTCACCTCTACGGTCACATCCCCGGTGTTACTGTATAACATCCCATTCCCAGCAGTCACCTCTCCGGTCATACCCCCGGTGTTACTGTATAACGTCCCATTCCCAGCAGTCCCCTCTCCAGTCACATCCCCCAGTGTTACTGTATAACGTCCCATTCCCAGCAGTCACCTCTCCGGTCACATCCCCCGGTGTTACTGTATAACGTCCCATTCCCAGCAGTCACCTCTCCGGTCACATCCCCAGGTGTTACTGTATAACGTCCCATTCCCAGCAGTCCCCTCTCCAGTCACATCCCCCAGTGTTACTGTATAACGTCCCATTCCCAGCAGTCACCTCTCCGGTCACATCCCCGGTGTTACTGTATAACGTCCCATTCCCAGCAGTCACGTCTCCGGTCACATCCCCCTGTGTTACTGTATAACGTCCCATTCCCAGCAGTCACCTCTCCTGTCACATCCCCCGGTGTTACTGTATAACGTCCCATTCCCATCAGTCACCTCTCCGGTCACATCCCCCGGTGTTACTGTATAACATCCCATTCCCAGCAGTCACCTCTCCGGTCACATCCCCCGGTGTTACTGTATAACGTCCCATTCCCAGCAGTCACCTCTCCGGTCACATCCCCCGGTGTTACTGTATAATGTCCCATTCCCAGCAGTCACCTCTCCGGTCAGCAGCTGAATGATCTTGTTGGTGAGTTCCAGGATCATCTGGTCATTGTGCCTCTCATGTATCAGTGAGTGAGGTGGAGGCACCGTGATGGGGCTCTGGGTCCTGCTCAGTCCTCCTGACACACGGGGACGGCTGCTGGGTGTCTCACACTCACCGGATGTCTTCTTCACTACTGTGTAATCCTGTGTATTGGGGGAGACAACAAATTTCATTATATAAAATCCCAGTTCCCCTCACCACCCCGGTCACGTCCCTGTATTATTACTATAGATATAAGTGATGTCACTGTCACCTCCCCGGTCACGTCCCTGTATTATTACTATAGATATAAGTGATGTCACGGTCACCTCCCCGGTCACGTCCCTGTATTATTACTATAGATATAAGTGATGTCACTGTCACCTCCCCGGTCACATCCCTGTATTATTACTATAGATATAAGTGATGTCACTGTCACCTCCCTGGTCACGTCTCTGTATTATTTCTATAGATATAAGTGAGGTCACTGTTACCTACCTGGTCACATCCCTGTATTATTACTATAGATATAAGTGATGTCACTGTCACCTCCCCGGTCACATCCCTGTATTATTACTATAGATATAAGTGATGTCACCTCCCCGGTCACGTCCCTGTATTATTACTATAGATATAAGTGATGTCACTGTCACCTCCCCGGTCACATCCCTGTATTATTACTATAGATATAAGTGATGTCACTGTAACCTCCCTGTATTATTACTATAGATATAAGTGATGTCACCTCCCCGGTCACGTCCCTGTATTATTACTATAGATATAAGTGATGTCACTGTTACCTCCCCGGTCACGTCCCTGTGTTATTACTATAGATATAAGTGATGTCACTGTCACGTCCCTGTATTATTACTATAGATATAAGTGATGTCACCGTCACCTCCCCGGTCAGCAGGTAGATGATCTCCAGGGTGAGACTTAGTATCCTCTCAGACATGTGACTCCTGTCCTTCTCCATCCTCAGGGAATCAGTGACGCGTCTCATCCTCACGTGACGTGTAGTAAACTCTCTGGAACCTCACAGCTCAGTGGTCTAGGAGTAAGTATAATAATTATACTACACAGCACAGAGCACACATGTAACATAGATATGAAGCAGTGAGTCCTCCTCTATCCCCCATGTCACACAGCCCTGGTCACACATAAGACGCCCCAGTGACTGTCACACAATGCTGTATTGCTAATAGTTTACACCACACAGCTCATAGCCAGGACACCAAAGGACGCTCCCACTGTATAATAAAAACAGGACACTACACGCTGCTCCTCCTATATAATAATAATAACAACAGGACACCACAGGCTGCTCCTGCTGTATAATAATAACAACAGTACACTACATGCTGCTCCCATTGTATAATAGGAACAACAGGACAACACAGGCTGCTCCCCTTGTATAATACTAATAAAAGAACACCACAGGCTGCTCCCCCTGTATAATAATAACAACAGTACACTACATGCTGCTCCCATTGTATAAAAGGAACAACAGGACAACACAGGCTGCTCCCCTTGTATAATGATAATAATAACATGACACCACAGGCTGCTCCCCCAGTATAATAATAACAGGACACCACAGGCTGCTCCTCCTGTATAGTAATAATAACAGGACATCACAGGCTGCTCCCCCTGTATAATAATAATAACAGGACACCACAGGCTGCTTCCCCTGTATATCAATAATAACAAGACGCCACAGGCTGCTCCCCCTGTATAATAATAATAACAGGACACCACAGGCTGCTCCCCATGTATAATAATAATAATAAAAAGACACCACTGGCTGCTCTCCCTGTATAATAATAATAACAGGACACCACAGGCTGCTCCTCCTGTATAATAATAATAATAACAAGACACCACAGGCTGCTCCCCCTGTATAATATTACCAGGACACCACAGACTGCTCCCCCTGTATAATAATAACATGACACCAAAGGCTGCTCCCCCTGTATAATAATAACAGGACACCACAGGCTTCTCCCCCTGTATAATAATAACAACAGTACACCACAGGCTGCTCACCCTGTATAATAATAACAGGACACCACAGGCTGCTCCCCCTGTATAGTAATAATGACAGGACAACACAGGCGGCTCCCCTGTATAATAATAATAATAACAAGACACCACAGGCTGCTCCCCTGTGTAACAATAACAGGACACCACAGGCTGCTCCCCCTGTATAATAACAGGACACCACAGGCTGCTCCTCCTGCATAATATTCATAACAGAACACCACAGGCTGCTCCCCCTGTATAATAATAACAGGACACCACAGGATGCTCCCCCTGTATAATAATAACAGGGCACCACAGGCTGCTCCCCCTGTATAATAATACCAGGATACCATAGGCTACTCCCCCTGTATAATAATAACAGGACACCACAGGCTGCTCCCTCTATATAATAATAACAGAACACCACAGGCTGCTCCCCCTGTATAATAATAACAGGACACCACAGGATGCTCCCCTTGTATAATAATAACAGGACATAACAGGCTGCTCCCTCTATATAATAATAACAGGACACCACAGGCTGCTCCTCCCGTATAATAACAGGACACCACAGGCTGCTCCCCCTGTATAATATACATAACAGAACACCACAGGCCACTCCCCCTGTATAAGAATAATAACAGGACACCACATGCTGCTCCTCCTGTATGATAATAACAGGACACCACAGGCTGCTCCCCCTGTATAATAATACACAATGCCACAGGCTGCTTCCCCTGTCTAATAATAATAACAAGACACCACATGCTGCTCCCCCTGTATAATATTACCAGGACACCACAGGCTGCTCCCCCTGTATAATAATAACAGGACACCACAGGCTGCTCCCCCTGTATAATAATAACAGGACACCACAGGCTTCTCCCCCTGTATAATAGTAACAGTACACCACAGGCTGCTCCCCCTGTATAATAATAACAGGACACCACAGGCTGCTCCCCCTGTATAGTAATAATGACAGGACACCACAGGCTGCTCCCCAGTATAATAATAATAATAACAAGACACCACAGGGTTCTCCCCGTGTAACAATAACAGGACACCATAGGCTGCTCCCCCTGCATAATAATAACAGGACACCGCAGGCTGCTCCCCCTGTATAATAATAACAGGACAACACAGGCTGCTCCTCCTGCATAATATTCATAACAGGACAACACAGGCTGCTCCTCCTGCATAATAACAGAACACCATAGGCTGCTCATCCTGTATAATAATAATAGGACACCACAGGTTGCTCCCCCTGCATAATAACAGCAGGACATCACAGCCTGCTCCCCCTGTATAATAATAACAGGACACCACTGGCTGCTCCCCCTGTATAATAATAACAGGACACCACAGGCTGCTCCCCCTGTATAATAATAATAACAGGACACAACAGGCTGCTCCCAGTATAAAAATAATAACAGGACACCACAGGCTGCTCCCCCTGTATAATAATAATAATAATAATAATAATAGCAGGACACCACAGGCTGCTCCCCCTATATAATAAGAACTGGACACCACAGGCTGCTCCTCCAGTATAATAACAGGACACCACAGGCTGCTCCCCCTGTATAATATTTATAACAGAACACCACAGGCTGCTCCACCTGTATAAGAATAATAACAGGACACCACAGGCTGCTCCTCCTGTATGATAATAACAGGACACCACAGGCTGCTCCCCCTTTATAATAATAACAGGACACCACAGGCTGCCCCCCCTGTATAATAATAACAACAACAGGACACCACAGGCTGCTCCCTTGTATAATAATAATAATAACAGGACACCACAGGCTGCTCCCCTGTGTAACAATAACAGGACACCACAGGCTGCTCCCCCTGCACAATAACAACAGGACACCACAGCCTGCTCCCCCTGTGTAATAATAACGGGACACCACAGGCTGCTAATCCTGTATAATAATAACAACAGGACACTACATGCTGCTACCCTGTATAATAACAGGACACCACAGGCTGCTCCCCCTGTATAATACTCATAACAGAACACCACAGGCTGCTCCCCCTGTATAATAATAATAATAATAATAATAACAGGACACCACAGGCTGCTCCTCCTGTATAATAATAACCGGACATCACAGGCTGCTCCCCCTGTATAATAATAATAATAACAACAGAACACCACAGGCTGCTCCCCCTGTATAATAATAACAGGACACCACAGGCGGCTCCCTCTGTATAATAACAGGACACCACAGTCTGCTCCCCCAGTATAATAATAACAGGACACCACAGGCTGCTCCCCCTGTATAATAATAACAGGACACCACAGGCTGCTCCCCCTGTATAATAATAACAGGACACCACAGGCTGCTCCCCTGTATAATAATAATAATAACAGAACACTACAGGCGGCTCCCCCTGTATAATAATAACAACAGGACACCACGGGCTGCTCCCCCTGTATAATAACAATAAAAGGACACTACAAGCTGCTCCCCCTGTATAATAATAATAATAACAACAGAACACCGCAGGCTGCTCCCCCTGTATAATAATAACAGGACACCACAGGCTGCTCCGCCTGTATCATAATAACAGTACACCACAGGCTGCTCCTCCTGTATCATAATAACAGGACACCACAGGCAGCTCCTACTCTACAATAATAACAGGACACCACAGGCTGCTCCTCCTGTATAATAACAACACCACAGGCTGCTCCCCCTGTATAATAATAACAGAACACCACAGGCTGCTCCCCCTGTATAGTAATGACTGGACACCACAGGCTGCTCCCCCTTTACATACCTCCCAACTGTCACGATTCCGTCGGGACAGTCCCGATTTTCGGGTCCTGTCCCGACGTCCCACCCGCGGCAGGCATTGTCCCGCTGCGGGGGGTGGCAGTTGGGAGACCCCCCAATCTAGCAGAATAGACGCTGTGCGCATGCGCACAGCGTCTATTCTCGTATGAAAATGAGGTCGCGGCTAATTAGCATAAGCCGCGCCCTCATTTGCATACGCCCCGCCCCCTTTTCGGGCGCTCGCGCGGCTCCGCCGCGCGAGTGTCCCTATTTCTACAAATCAAAAGTTGGGAGGTATGCCTTTATAATATAAAAAAGAGGACACCACAGGCTGCTCCCCCTGTATAATATAAAAACGTGGAAACCATAAGCTGCTCCCCCTGTATAATAACAAAAAGAGGAAACCATAAGCTGCTCCCATAATTAATACTAAAAGGACACCAGAAGCTGCTCCACCTGCATTACCTCATATACAGAACGATATCTCTCGGACAACACACAGCCGGAAATCACGTGCACAGTAGTAGTGGGAAGTCAGGTGGAACGCACAGACAGGAAAACAGATGGAACGCACAGACAGGAAGTCAGCTGGAACGCACAGGCTAGAATTAAATTGGAATATGCATTTGTCTTCCGGTCTATGCGGTCCACCTGACTTCCTGTATATGCCGTCCACCGGACATCCCGCCTCTCCTGTGCACGTGATTTCCGGCTGAATGTTGCTCGCCGCCAGTTATCCGAGAGATATCGTTCTGTATATGAGGTAATGCAGGTGGAGCAGCTTCTGGTGTCTTTTTAGTATTACATAGGGGAGCAGCTTATGGTTTCCTCTTTTTGTTATTATACAGGGGAGCAACCTGCGGTGTCTCCTATTAATATTATACAGGGGGAGCAGCCTGTGGTGTTCTGTTATTATTATACAGGGGGAGCAGCCTGTGGTGTCCTGTATTATTATACAGGAGGAGCAGCCTGTGGTGTCCTGTTATTATTATACAGGGGGAGCAGCCTGTGGTGTCCTGTTATTATTATACAGGGGGAGCATCCTGAGGTGTCCTGTTATTATTATACAGGGGGAGCAGCCTGTAGTGTCCTGTTATTATTATACAGGGGGAGCCGCCTGTAGTGTCCTGTTGTTATTATACAGGGGGAGCAGCCTGTGGTGTCCTGTTATTATTATACAGGTGAGCAGCCTGTGGTGTCCTGTTATTATTACACAGGGGAGCAGCCTGTGGTGTCCTGTTATTATTATACAGGGGGAGCAGCCTGTGGTGTCCTGTTATTATTATACAGTGGGAGCAGCCTGTGGTGTCCTGTTATTATTATTATTATACAGGGGGAGCAGCCTGTGTGGTCCTTTTGTTATTATTATACAGGAGGAGCAACCTGCGGTGTCTCCTATTAATATTATACAGGGGGAGCATCCTGAGGTGTCCTGTTATTATTATACAGGGGGAGCAGCCTGTAGTGTCCTGTTATTATTATACAGGGGGAGCAGCCTGTGGTGTCCTGTTATTGTTATACAGGGGGAGCAGCTTGTGGTGTCCTGTTATTGTTATACAGGGGGAGCAGCCTGTAGTGTCCTGTTATTATTATACAGGGGGAGCAGCCTGTAGTGTCCTGTTATTGTTATACAGGGGGAGCATCCTGAGGTGTCCTGTTATTATTATTATTATTATTATTATTATTATTATTATTATTATTATTATTATTATTATTATTATTATTATACAGGGGGAGCAGCCTGTGGTGTCCTGTTATTATTATACAGGGGAGCAGCCTGTGGTGTCCTGTTATTATTACACAGGGGAGCAGCCTGTGGTGTCCTGTTATTATTACACAGGGGAGCAGCCTGTGGTGTCCTGTTATTATTATACAGGGGGATCAGCCTGTGGTGTCCTGTTAATATTATACAGGGGAGCAGCCTGTAATGTTCTGTTATTATTATACAGGGGGAGCAGCCTGTGGTGCCCTGTTATTATACAGTGGAGCAGCCTGTGGTGTCCTGTTATTATTATACAGGGGAGCAGCCTGTGGTGTCCTGTTATTATTACACAGGGGAGCAGCCTGTGGTGTCCTGTTATTATTACACAGGGGAGCAGCCTGTGGTGTCCTGTTATTATTATACAGGGGGAGCAGCCTGTGGTGTCCTGTTATTATTATACAGGTGAGCAGCCTGTGGTGTCCTGTTATTATACAGGGGAGCAGCCTGTGGTGTCCTGTTATTATTTATACAGGGGGAGCAGCCTGTAGTGCCCTGTTATTATTATTATTATACAGTGGGAGCAGCCTGTGGTGTCCTGTTATTATTATTATTATACAGGGGGAGCAGCCTGTGTGGTCCTTTTGTTATTATTATACAGGAGGAGCAGCCTGTAGTGTCCTGTTATTATTATACAGGGGGAGCAACCTGTGCGGTCCTTTTGTTATTATTATACAGGGGGAGCAGCCTGTGTGGTCCTTTTGTTATTATTATACAGGGGGAGCAGCTTGTGGTGTCCTGGTATTATTATACATGGAAATCAGCCTGTGCTGTCCTGTGATTATTATACAGGGGAAGCAGCTTGTAGTGTCCTGTTATTATTATTATACAGGGGGAGCAGCCTGTGTGGTCCTTTTGTTATTACTATACAGGAGGAGCAGCCTGTAGTGTCCTGTTATTATACAGGGGGAGCAACCTGTGTGGTCCTTTTGTTATTATTATACAGGGGGAGCAGCCTGTGTGGTCCTTTTGTTATTATTATACAGGGGGAGCAGCTTGTGGTGTCCTGTTATTATTATACAGGGGGAGCAGCCTGTGGTGCCCTGTTATTATTATACAGGAGGAGCAGCCTGTGGTGCCCTGTTATTATTATACAGGAGGAGCAGCCTGTGGTGCCCTGTTATTATTATACAGGGGGAGCAGCCTGTGGTGTCCTGTTATTATTATACAGGGGGAGCAGCCTGTAGTGTACTGTTATTATTATATAGGAGGAGCAGCCTGTGGTGTCCTGTTATTATTATACAGGGAGAGCAGCCTGTGGTGTCCTGTTATCATTATACACTAGGAGTAGCCTGTGGTGTCCTGTTATTATTATACAGGGGGAGCAGCCTGTGGTGTCCTGTTATTATTATACAGGGGAGAAGCCTGTGGTGTCCTGTTATTATTATACAGGGGGAGCAGACGGTGGTGTCCTGTTATTATTATACAGGGGGAGCAGCCTGTGGTATCCTGTTGTTATTATTATACAGGGGGAGCAGCCTGTGGTGTCCTCTTATTATATAGGAGGAGCAGCCTGCGTTGTTCTGTTGTTGTTATTATACAGGGGGAGCAGCCTGTGGTGTCCTGTCATTACTGTACAGGGGAGCAGCCTGCGGTGTCCTAGTAATATTATACAGGGGGAGCAGCCTGTGGTGTCCTGTTGTTGTTATTATTATACAGGGGAAGCAGCCTGTTGTGTCCTATTATTATATTGGAGGAGCAGCCTGCGGTGTTCTGTTATTATTATACAGGAGGAGCAGCCTGTAGTGTACTGTTATTATTGTACAGGAGGAGCATCCTGTAGTGTACTGTTATTATTGTACAGGGGGAGCAGCCTGTGGTGTCCTGTTGTTATTACTATACAGGGGGAGCAGCCTGTGGTGTCCTGGTTTTATTA
Source organism: Crinia signifera (assembly GCF_055691185.1). Lineage (NCBI taxonomy): Eukaryota > Metazoa > Chordata > Amphibia > Anura > Myobatrachidae > Crinia > Crinia signifera. The sequence continues at coordinate 3,030,180 of NC_139222.1, read as the reverse complement.
TACACTGGTAGTAGCCTGTGGTGTCCTGTTATTATTATACAGCGGGAGTAGCCTGTGGTGTCCTGTTATTATTATACAGGGGGAGCAGATGGTGGTGTCCTGTTGATATTATTATACAGGGGGAGCAGCCTGTGATGTCCTATTAATATTATACAAGTGGAGCAGCCTGTGGTGTCCTGTTATTATACAGGGGGAGCAGCCTGTGGTGTCCTGTTGTTATAATTATACAGGGGGAGCATCCTGTGGTGTCCTGTTATTATTATACAGGAGGAGCAGCCTGTGGTGTACTGTTATTATTATACAGGAGGAGCAGCCTGTGGTGTCCTGTTATTATTATACAGAGGGAGCAGCCTGTGGTGTCCTGTTATTATTATACAGGGGGAGCAGCCTGCGGTGTTCTTTTATTATACAGGGGGAGCAGCCTGTGGTGTCCTGTTGTTGTTATTATTATTATACAGGGGGAGCAGCCTGTGGTGTCCTGTTATTATTATACAGGGGGAGCAGCTTGTAGTGTCCTGTTATTATTATTATTATTATTATTATTATTATTATTATTGTTATTATTATTATTATACAGGGGGAGCAGCCTGTGTGGTCCTTTTGTTATTATTATACAGGAGGAGCAGCCTGTAGTGTCCTGTTATTATTATACAGGGGGAGCAACCTGTGTGGTCCTTTTGTTATTATTATACAGGGGGAGCAGCCTGTGTGGTCCTTTTGTTATTATTATACAGGGGGAGCAGCCTGTGGTGTCCTGGTATTATTATACAGGGGGAGCAACCTGTGGTGTCCTGTTATTATTATACAGGGGGAGCAGCCTGTGATGTCCTGTTGTTATTTTTATTATATAGGGGGTGCAGCCTGTGGTGTCCTGTTGTTATTATACAGGGGGAGCAGATTGTGGTGTCCTGTTATTATTATACAGGGGCAGCAGCCTGTGGTGTCCTGTTGTTATTATTATACAGGGGGAGCAGCCTGCGGTGTTCTGTTGTTGTTGTTATTATTATTATACAAGGGGAGCAGCCTGTGGTGTCCTGTTGTTATTATTATACAGGGGGAGTAGCCTGTGGTGTCCTGTTATTATTATTATACAGGGGGAGAAGATGGTGGTGTCCTGTTATTATTATACAGGGGGAGCAGCCTGCAGTGTCCTATTAATATTATACAGGGGGAGCAGCCTGTGGTGTCCTGTTGTTATTATTATTATTATACAGGGGGAGCAGTCTGTGGTGTTTTATTAATATTATGCAGGGGGAGAAGCCTGTGGTGTGCTATTATTATATTGGAGGAGCAGCCTGTGGTGTCCTATTATTATTATACAGGGGGAGCAGCCTGTAGTGTCCTGTGATTATTATACAGGGAGAGCAGCCTGCGGAGTCCTGTTATTATACAGGGAGAGCAGCCTGCGGAGTCCTGTTATTATACAGGGGGAGCAGACGGTGGTGTCCTGTTATTATTATACAGGGGGAGCAGCCTGCGGTGTCCTATTAATATTATACAGGGGGAGCAGCCTGTGGTGTCCTTTTGTTATTATTATACAGGGGGAGCAGCCTGTGGTGTCCTGTTATTATTATGCAGAAGGAGCAGCCTGTGGTGTCCTGTTATTGTTATACAGGGGGAGCAGCCTGTGGTGTCTTGTTATTATTATACAGGGGGAGCAGCCTGTGGTGTCCTGTTGTTATTATTATTATACAGGGTTAGCAGCCTGTGGTGTCCTGTTATTATTATACAGGGGGAGCAGCCTGTGGTGTCCTGTTATTATTATTATACAGGGGGAGCAGCCTGTGGTGTCCTGTTATTATTATTATACAGGGGGAGCAGCCTGCGGTGTCCTGTTATTATTATACAGGGGGAGCGGCCTGCGGTGTCCTGTTATTATTATACAGGGGGAGCAGCCTGCGTTGTTCTGTTATTATACAGGGTGAGCAGCCTGTGGTGTCCTGTTTTATAATTATTATTATACAGGGGGAGCAGCCTGTGGTTTCCTTTTTTTTATTATACAGGAGGAGCAGCCTGTAGTGTCTTGTTGTTATTATTATATAGCGGGAGCAGCCTGTGGGGTTCTGTTATTATTATACAGGGGGAGCAGCCTGTGGTGTCCTGTTATTGTCATTATTATAGAGGATGAGCAGCCTATGGTGTCCTTTTATTATTATACATGGAAATCAGCCTGTGGTATCCTGTTATTATTATACAGGGGGAGCAGCCTGTAGTGTCCTGTTGTTGTTGTTGTTGTTGTTATTATTATTATTATTATTATTATTATACAGAAGGAGCAGCCTGTAGTGTCCTAGTGTTCCTTCTAGGAACGAATTGAGGCAGGGCGCTGGAGGGGCGGACCGGGCACGCCGCCAACGTAACTACGGGGGGCGTGCCCGGGCCGCCAACGTAACTACGGGGGGCGTGCCCGGGCCGCCGCGTCACGACGGGGGGCGTGCCCGGGCCGCCGCGTCACGACGGGGGGGCGTGCCCGGGCCGCCACGTCACGACGGGGGGCGTGCCCGGGCCGCCGCGTCACGACGGGAGGCGTGCCCGAGCCGCCGCGTCACGACGGGGGGCGTGCCCGAGCCGCCGCGTCACGACGGGAGGCGTGCCCGAGCCGCCGCGTCACTACAGGAGGCGTGCCCGGGCCGCCGCGTCACTACAGGAGGCGTGCCCGGGCCGCCGCGTCACTACAGGAGGCGTGCCCGGGCCGCCTCGTCACTACAGGAGGCGTGCCCGGGCCGCCGCGTCACTACAGGAGGCGTGCCCGGGCCGCCGCGTCACTACAGGAGGCGTGCCCGGGCAGTGTGTTGGTGCCGCCAGCAGCAGTGTGGCAGCCCCCAGAGATGCGGGATGGTGCGGCGGGCGGAGCAGTACAAGCCCTCCCAAAGAAGGGGTGGTGCAGGGGTCCTGGGGAGACCCGGCAGGGGTCCTGTGGACCCAAAATTTCATCAGTGGTCATCTGCATGCAGAGATGGATGCTGGAGGTAATGATTGGCTGGAATGTCTGCATTTGCTGCAGGTCAGGCTGTGGAAATGTCCGGAATGGATGCCGATAAGTGTCTATGATAACTGCAATGCCTGTTGCTGCCACAATGATGCCTGGGAGTGCAGACCTGTGGGTGGAGGTGAGGGGGCTATTCTTGGGGTTGCTTACAGTGGAGGAAAATCGTTTGCCTGCCCAGTTGCTGTTATGATTAGCACCTGTTCTATAAGGATAGAACAGGGAACTAGAGCAGTAAGGTGTATGGAAAAGTGGCAGGATATCCAGAAATAAAGAAATGAGTAAAACTAAACTGTATACAGGACTCAGGACTGACACCAGTAACTGATAGTAACCAGTAGCATAGAGGTGAGAGTGCAGATCACATGATCGGGGTATGGATGTATAAATGGAATATGGGAATAACAAGAAACAAGCTGTGACCAATGTAAGGAAAAGGTCACCGCACCCTAGTCTAACAGCTAACTCTATTGCTTCTACCAGAAACCACTGGATAGCTGCAGTGCTAAAGCTTCACATTTTACAGCCATGTTTGAAGGGGCGAATTAGGTCCGCCCCAACTCCGGTGCCATCAGGTCCTACAGGGAAACAAGACACGAGTGGAAGACAAGCGGAAAACTAACTAAATAAAACAAGTTTACCTAAAAAAACTAATGAAAAGTGTGCAATAACAATGCACACAAACACCAGAAGTGACCTCGTCACACACAAAAGAACAATAGCGACCTCCACACGGAAACGAACCAGAGGCGGCCCTGTCGCTGATGAGCAAGCACCAGAAGTGTCCTCGTCGCACACAAAAGAACATTAGCGATCTTGTCGTGGATAAGAACCATAGGTGGTCCTGCCGCTATTAAGCGAGTACCAGAAGCGACCTTGTGGCACACAAAAGAACAATAGCGATCATGTCTGGGATAATAACCAGAGGCGGACCTGCCGCTATTAAGCAAACACCAGAAGCGACCTCGCTGTTACTAAGCCACATTGTCACGAACAAACATTAAATAAACATCCCAGATGCAAAATATACATAGTACAACAGTATACAAACAGAAGACCTAGGAGCTCAACAGGAAGTATCACCGGCAGGGAGGGGCTGACCAGAATCCCGAATGAAGGGTAACCAGCTACTAAGATATCCAGTGCAAGTGGACTGCTGCACAGCGACACACTCCAGGTTGCCGAGCAACAGCTTCATAACAAAACCAGCAGCAGCACCCCTGACAGCTGCTGCCATATTGGATACCTCGGTGTCTTTGCCGGGTATTGTCCTCTTAGAGAACAGACTGCATCTCGGGAAAGTCAAAGGAGGAGGCTGCTCTGAGTCTTCCGACCACTGTCTAGGCCATCTTCTACCGACCTATAAGCAGAAGCTGAGATTGGTCAAGTCTGTGGTGAAGAGATAAACTAGCCAGACAAGGTTGGAATTCCAGGTCTGTTTCTCTGACATTGATCTTCAATCGTTCAGTCACTGATCCTGTGTCAGTGAGGAGAGGCATCAGCCAATAACTAATGACATGAAACCATCCAACCTCCCCGCTGTTATGAGCCGGAAATTGGCGGATGCGTGGAACAGCTTATACGGCAGGGTCAAAAAAAGTTGAACCTAGCCCTGGTGCTAGTGGCGGTAATCCCATCTCCTAATCCCGGGTGACATTCCCAGGCTTTGGGGTAGAGCTGGTGGAGATGTCCAGAAGGGTCCAGCTTCGACCCTCGGGCGAACAGGTGCGTAGAAGATGCAGTCAATCTGGGGCTACGTTATATTCGGCAGCATCTGGACTCGCCTGGTACCTATGTGCGGGTCCTGTTCAGCGATTTTGGTTTGGCATTCAATACAATTGTTCCAAGTATCCTGCTCCCTAAATGACTTCATTTTGGGGTTCCGGAAAGTAGTTGCTACTGGATTGTAGATATTTTGAAGGTTGGAATCAGGTTGTGAAAGCGGCTGAGCTCACCTCGTGTGTGAATATTGTGTTATTCTGCTGCTGGAAGGTTGATATTCTCTATAATGTTGTTGTTTATTACCATGCTATGGGCAGATTCTGTCTACTATCTTCTAGGGTGTAGATTCTGATTGGTTGCCCAAAGCAACATCACATGTGAAGTAGAATACACATCTTAGTAATATTCCCCCTAAGTATAAGGCGGTATATCTCGTCAGTGATAATAATTCTTCTGATTCTGGGAGTGTATATAATGATATTTGATGTCTCCCCCAATACACAGGGTTACACAGTAGTGAGGAAGACATCCGGTGAGTGTGAGACACCCAGCAGCCGTCCCCGTGTGTCAGGAGGACTGAGCAGGACCCAGAGCCCCATCACGGTGCCTCCACCTCACTCACTGATACATGAGAGACAGTGACAAGAAGATCATGGAACTCCCCAAAAAGATCATTCAGCTGCTGATTGGAGAGGTAAAAATAACAACAAAACAATCAGGCGCGATAGTACAAAAATTGTTCCATCAAAATAAACATAAATATATCTATATTACACTGTATTGAGTGATATTTAGGCTTTTCTGGAAATTGCTTTTAAAGAACAAATGGATAGTTTACTAATTCAGAGCAATTAATCAATCATGTGTGTATATATAACTCTGTAACTGTAAAAGAGAGCGCCACACATCTGGAATAATTATAATTAAGAAAATCTATATTTATTAACTTTATCCGGTTGGTTACTAGTATAACCTTTAAAACATGACTGCATACAAACTCAAAAATGCATAAATATCAACAATAAAATATATACCCGCTCCTCAATATATAATTAAAAAGGCATTAATCTGCTCTAACCAGCTCCGGAGTGGTGCCACTTCCTATAGAAAAATGATTATATTTTAGTGAAAACTGAATTGGAAAGGAAGTCTCTCGGTTGTAAAATGGATTAAATCGAGTTGTGAAAAATAGTGATGATCATATGGGCAGTTCTTAGGACCTTAATCCTTTAGACAGAACCTCAGAAATGGCCAATCTAGGCAGTGGATACGCCCGCTTGGTTATATTCAGAAAATGACCTTTGTGACACAAAACCGGCAATACCTCAGTTCAAATATATCCGTATCTTTGCCGCAGCCACGCGATGATGTGGAGGATGCGGCTCCAGCTACACCCGATTAAGTTAATAAATATATATTTTCTTCATTATAATTTTCCAGATGTGTGGCGCTCTCTTTTACAGTGACAGTTATATATACACATGATTGATTAATTGTTGTGAATTTGTAAGCTATCCATTTGATTGGAGAGGTGACTTCCGGGAATAAGACATTATACAGTATCACCGGGGGATGTGACCGGAGAGGTGACTGCTGGGAATGGGACGTTATACAGTAACACCGGGGGATGTGACCGGAGAGGTGACTGCTGGGAATGGGATGTTATACAGTAACACCGGGGGATGTGACCGGAGAGGTGACTGCTGGGAATGGGACGTTATACAGTAACACCAGGGGATGTGACCGGAGAGGTGACTGCTGGGAATGGGATGTTATACAGTAACACCGGGGGATGTGACCGGAGAGGTGACTGCTGGGAATGGGACGTTATACAGTAACATTGGGGATGTGACCGGAGAGGTGACTGCTGGGAATGGGACGTTATACAGTAACACCGGGGGATGTGACCGGAAAAGTTACTGCAGGGAATGGGACGTTATACAGTAACACCGGGGGATGTGACCGGAGAGGTGACTGCTGGGAATGGGACGTTATACAGTAACACCGGGGGATGTGTCCGGAGAGGTGACTGCTGGGAACGGGACGTTATACAGTAACACCGGGGGATGTGACCGGAGAGGTGAATGCTGGGAATGGGGCGTTATACAGTAACACCGGGGGATGTGACCGGAGAGGTGACTGCTGGGAATGGGACGTTATACAGTAACACCGGGGGATGTGACCGGAGAGGTGACTGCTGGGAATGGGACGTTATACGGTAACACCGGGGGATGTGACCGGAGAGGTGACTGCTGGGAATGGGACATTATACAGTAACACCGTGGGATGTGACCGGAGAGGTGACTGCTGGGAATGGGACGTTATACAGTAACATTGGGGATGTGACCGGAGAGGTGACTGCTGGGAATGGGGCGTTATACAGTAACACCGGGGGATGTGACCGGAGAGGTGACTGCTGGGAATGGGACGTTATACAGTAACACCGGGGGATGTGACCGGAGAGGTGACTGCTGGGAATGGGATGTTATACAATAACACCGGGGATGTGACCGGAGAGGAGACTGCTGGGAATGGGACGTTATACAGTAACACCGGGGATGTGACCGGAGAGGTGACTGCTGGGAATGGGACGTTATACAGTAACACCGGGGGATGTGACCGGAGAGGTGACTGCTGGGAATGGGACGTTATACGGTAACACCGGGGGATGTGACCGGAGAGGTGACTGCTGGGAATGGGACGTTATACGGTAACACCGGGGGATGTGACCGGAGAGGTGACTGCTGGGAATGGGACGTTATCCAGTAACACTGGGGGATGTGACCGGAGAGGTGACTGCTGGGAATGGGACGTTATACAGTAACACCAGGGGGATGTGACAGGAGAGGTGACTGCTGGGAATGGGACGTTATACAGTAACACCGGGGGATGTGACCGGAGAGGTGACTGCTGGGAATGGGACGTTATACGGTAACACCGGGGGATGTGACCGGAGAGGTGACTGCTGGGAATGGGACATTATACAGTAACACCGTGGGATGTGACCGGAGAGGTGACTGCTGGGAATGGGACGTTATATAGTAACACTGGGGGATGTGACCGGAGAGGTGACTGCTGGGAATGGGACGTTATCCAGTAACACTGGGGGATGTGACCGGAGAGGTGACTGCTGGGAATGGGACGTTATACAGTAACACCAGGGGGATGTGACAGGAGAGGTGACTGCTGGGAATGGGACGTTATACAGTAACACCGGGGGATGTGACCGGAGAGGTGACTGCTGGGAATGGGACGTTATACAGTAACACCGGGGGATGTGACCGGAGAGGTGACTGCTGGGAATGGGACGTTATACGGTAACACCGGGGGATGTGACCGGAGAGGTGACTGCTGGGAATGGGACATTATACAGTAACACCGTGGGATGTGACCGGAGAGGTGACTGCTGGGAATGGGACGTTATATAGTAACACTGGGGGATGTGACCGGAGAGGTGACTGCTGGGAATGGGACGTTATCCAGTAACACTGGGGGATGTGACCGGAGAGGTGACTGCTGGGAATGGGACGTTATACAGTAACACCAGGGGGATGTGACAGGAGAGGTGACTGCTGGGAATGGGACGTTATACAGTAACACCGGGGGATGTGACCGGAGAGGTGACTGCTGGGAATGGGACGTTATACAGTAACAACGGGGGATGTGACCGGAGAGGTGACTGCTGGGAATGGGACGTTATGCAGTAACACCGGGGGATGTGACCGGAGAGGTGACTGCTGGGAATGGGACGTTATACAGGAACACCGGGGGATGTGACCGGAGGGGTGACTGCTGGGAATCGGACGTTATACAGTAACACCGGGGGATGTGACCGGAGAGGTGACTGCTAGGAATGGGACGTTATACAGTAACACCGGGGGATGTGACCGGAGAGGTGACTACTGGGAATGGGACGTTATACAGTAACACCGGGGGATGTGACCGGAGAGGTGGCTGCTGGGAATGGGACGTTATACAGTAACACCGGGGGATGTGACCGGAGAGGTGACTGCTGGGAATGGGACGTTATACAGTAACACCGGGGGATGTGACTGCAGAGGTGACTGCTGGGAATGGGACGTTATACAGTAACACCGGGGGATGTGACCGGAGAGGTGACTGCTGGGAATGGGACGTTATACAGTAACACCGGGGGATGTGACCGGAGAGGTGACTGCTGGGAATGGGACGTTATACAGTAACACCGGGGGATGTGACCGGAGAGGTGACTGCTGGGAATGGGACGTTATACAGTAACATAGGGGGATGTGACCGGAGAGGTGACTGCTGGGAATGGGACATTATACAGTAACACCGGGGGATGTGACCGGAGGGGTGACTGCTGGGAATGGGACGTTATACAGTAACACCGGGGGATGTGACCGGAGAGGTGACTGCTGGGAATGGGGCGTTATGCAGTAACACCGGGGGATGTGACCGGAGAGGTGACTGCTGGGAATAGGACGTTATACAGTAACACCGGAGGATGTGACCGGAGAGGTGACTGCTGGGAATGGGACGTTATACAGTAACACCGGGGATGTGACCGGAGAGGTGACTGCTGGGAATGGGATGTTATATAGTAACACCGGGGGATGTGACGGGAGGGGTGACTGCTGGGAATGGGACGTTATACAGTAACACCGGGGGATGTGACCGGAGAGGTGACTGCTGGGAATGGGACGTTATACAGTAACACCGGGGGATGTGAACGGAGAGGTGACTGCTGGGAATGGGACGTTATACAGTAACACCGGGGGATGTGACCGGAGAGGTGACTGCTGGGAATGGGACGTTATACAGTAACACCGGGGGATGTGACCGGAGAGGTGACTGCTGGGAATGGGACGTTATACGGTAACACCGGGGGATGTGACCGGAGAGGTGACTGCTGGGAATGGGACGTTATACAGTAACACCAGGGGGATGTGACAGGAGAGGTGACTGCTGGGAATGGGACGTTATACAGTAACACCGGGGGATGTGACCGGAGAGGTGACTGCTGGGAATGGGACGTTATACGGTAACACCGGGGGATGTGACCGGAGAGGTGACTGCTGGGAATGGGACGTTATACTGTAACACCGTGGGATGTGACCGGAGAGGTGACTGCTGGGAATGGGACGTTATATAGTAACACTGGGGGATGTGACCGGAGAGGTGACTGCTGGGAATGGGACGTTATCCAGTAACACTGGGGGATGTGACCGGAGAGGTGACTGCTGGGAATGGGACGTTATACAGTAACACCAGGGGGATGTGACAGGAGAGGTGACTGCTGGGAATGGGATGTTATACAGTAACACCGGGGGATGTGACCGGAGAGGTGACTGCTGGGAATGGGACGTTATACAGTAACAACGGGGGATGTGACCGGAGAGGTGACTGCTGGGAATGGGACGTTATGCAGTAACACCGGGGGATGTGACCGGAGAGGTGACTGCTGGGAATGGGACGTTATACAGGAACACCGGGGGATGTGACCGGAGGGGTGACTGCTGGGAATCGGACGTTATACAGTAACACCGGGGGATGTGACCGGAGAGGTGACTGCTAGGAATGGGACGTTATACAGTAACACCGGGGGATGTGACCGGAGAGGTGACTGCTGGGAATGGGACGTTATACAGTAACACCAGGGGGATGTGACAGGAGAGGTGACTGCTGGGAATGGGACGTTATACAGTAACACCAGGGGGATGTGACCGGAGAGGTGACTGCTGGGAATGGGACGTTATACAGTAACACCAGGGGGATGTGACCGGAGAGGTGACTGCTGGGAATGGGACGTTATACAGTAACACCAGGGGGATGTGACAGGAGAGGTGACTGCTGGGAATGGGACGTTATACAGTAACACCGGGGGATGTGACCGGAGAGGTGACTGCTGGGAATGGGACGTTATACAGTAACACCGGGGGATGTGACCGGAGAGGTGACTACTGGGAATGGGACGTTATACAGTAACACCGGGGGATGTGACCGGAGAGGTGGCTGCTGGGAATGGGACGTTATACAGTAACACCGGGGGATGTGACCGGAGAGGTGACTGCTGGGAATGGGACGTTATACAGTAACACCGGGGGATGTGACCGGAGAGGTGACTGCTGGGAATGGGACGTTATACAGTAACACCGGGGGATGTGACCGGAGAGGTGACTGCTGGGAATGGGACGTTATACAGTAACACCGGGGGATGTGACCGGAGAGGTGACTGCTGGGAATGGGACGTTATACAGTAACACCGGGGGATGTGACCGGAGAGGTGACTGCTGGGAATGGGACGTTATACAGTAACATAGGGGGATGTGACCGGAGAGGTGACTGCTGGGAATGGGACATTATACAGTAACACCGGGGGATGTGACCGGAGGGGTGACTGCTGGGAATGGGACGTTATACAGTAACACCGGGGGATGTGACCGGAGAGGTGACTGCTGGGAATGGGGCGTTATGCAGTAACACCGGGGGATGTGACCGGAGAGGTGACTGCTGGGAATAGGACGTTATACAGTAACACCGGAGGATGTGACCGGAGAGGTGACTGCTGGGAATGGGACGTTATACAGTAACACCGGGGATGTGACCGGAGAGGTGACTGCTGGGAATGGGATGTTATATAGTAACACCGGGGGATGTGACGGGAGGGGTGACTGCTGGGAATGGGACGTTATACAGTAACACCGGGGGATGTGACCGGAGAGGTGACTGCTGGGAATGGGACGTTATACAGTAACACCGGGGGATGTGAACGGAGAGGTGACTGCTGGGAATGGGACGTTATACAGTAACACCGGGGGATGTGACCGGAGAGGTGACTGCTGGGAATGGGACGTTATACAGTAACACCGGGGGATGTGACCGGAGAGGTGACTGCTGGGAATGGGACGTTATACGGTAACACCGGGGGATGTGACCGGAGAGGTGACTGCTGGGAATGGGACGTTATACGGTAACACCAGGGGGATGTGACAGGAGAGGTGACTGCTGGGAATGGGACGTTATACAGTAACACCGGGGGATGTGACCGGAGAGGTGACTGCTGGGAATGGGACGTTATACAGTAACACCGGGGGATGTGACCGGAGAGGTGACTGCTGGGAATGGGACGTTATACAGTAACACCGGGGGATGTGACCGGAGAGGTGACTGCTGGGAATGGGACGTTATACAGTAACATAGGGGGATGTGACCGGAGAGGTGACTGCTGGGAATGGGACATTATACAGTAACACCGGGGGATGTGACCGGAGGGGTGACTGCTGGGAATGGGACGTTATACAGTAACACCGGGGGATGTGACCGGAGAGGTGACTGCTGGGAATGGGGCGTTATGCAGTAACACCGGGGGATGTGACCGGAGAGGTGACTGCTGGGAATAGGACGTTATACAGTAACACCGGAGGATGTGACCGGAGAGGTGACTGCTGGGAATGGGACGTTATACAGTAACACCGGGGATGTGACCGGAGAGGTGACTGCTGGGAATGGGATGTTATATAGTAACACCGGGGGATGTGACGGGAGGGGTGACTGCTGGGAATGGGACGTTATACAGTAACACCGGGGGATGTGACCGGAGAGGTGACTGCTGGGAATGGGACGTTATACAGTAACACCGGGGGATGTGACCGGAGAGGTGACTGCTGGGAATGGGACGTTATACAGTAACACCGGGGGATGTGACCGGAGAGGTGACTGCTGGGAATGGGACGTTATACAGTAACACCGGGGGATGTGACCGGAGAGGTGACTGCTGGGAATGGGACGTTATACGGTAACACCGGGGGATGTGACCGGAGAGGTGACTGCTGGGAATGGGACGTTATCCAGTAACACTGGGGGATGTGACCGGAGAGGTGACTGCTGGGAATGGGACGTTATACAGTAACACCAGGGGGATGTGACAGGAGAGGTGACTGCTGGGAATGGGACGTTATACAGTAACACCGGGGGATGTGACCGGAGAGGTGACTGCTGGGAATGGGACGTTATACGGTAACACCGGGGGATGTGACCGGAGAGGTGACTGCTGGGAATGGGACATTATACTGTAACACCGTGGGATGTGACCGGAGAGGTGACTGCTGGGAATGGGACGTTATATAGTAACACTGGGGGATGTGACCGGAGAGGTGACTGCTGGGAATGGGACGTTATCCAGTAACACTGGGGGATGTGACCGGAGAGGTGACTGCTGGGAATGGGACGTTATACAGTAACACCAGGGGGATGTGACAGGAGAGGTGACTGCTGGGAATGGGACGTTATACAGTAACACCGGGGGATGTGACCGGAGAGGTGACTGCTGGGAATGGGACGTTATACAGTAACAACGGGGGATGTGACCGGAGAGGTGACTGCTGGGAATGGGACGTTATGCAGTAACACCGGGGGATGTGACCGGAGAGGTGACTGCTGGGAATGGGACGTTATACAGGAACACCGGGGGATGTGACCGGAGGGGTGACTGCTGGGAATCGGACGTTATACAGTAACACCGGGGGATGTGACCGGAGAGGTGACTGCTAGGAATGGGACGTTATACAGTAACACCGGGGGATGTGACCGGAGAGGTGACTACTGGGAATGGGACATTATACAGTAACACCGGGGGATGTGACCGGAGAGGTGGCTGCTGGGAATGGGACGTTATACAGTAACACCGGGGGATGTGACCGGAGAGGTGACTGCTGGGAATGGGACGTTATACAGTAACACCGGGGGATGTGACCGGAGAGGTGACTGCTGGGAATGGGACGTTATACAGTAACACCGGGGGATGTGACCGGAGAGGTGACTGCTGGGAATGGGACGTTATACAGTAACATAGGGGGATGTGACCGGAGAGGTGACTGCTGGGAATGGGACGTTATACAGTAACACCGGGGGATGTGACCGGAGGGGTGACTGCTGGGAATGGGACGTTATACAGTAACACCGGGGGATGTGACCGGAGAGGTGACTGCTGGGAATGGGGCGTTATGCAGTAACACCGGGGGATGTGACCGGAGAGGTGACTGCTGGGAATAGGACGTTATACAGTAACACCGGAGGATGTGACCGGAGAGGTGACTGCTGGGAATGGGACGTTATACAGTAACACCGGGGATGTGACCGGAGAGGTGACTGCTGGGAATGGGATGTTATATAGTAACACCGGGGGATGTGACGGGAGGGGTGACTGCTGGGAATGGGACGTTATACAGTAACACCAGGGATGTGTCTGGGTGATGACTGTATTATTGTGTGTGTCAGGTGCCTATAAGGTGTCAAGATGTCACTGTCTATCTCTCCATGCAGAAGGGGGAGTATATAGCGGAACACAGGGGTCTGTACAAGGACGTGATGATGGAGAATCACCGGCCCCTCACATCACTGGGTAAGAGGAGACATTTATTGTACAGGGAAGAGCAGGTATGGGGGTCCCCTATATAAACACATCATATCCTAATCACATATATACCATGTCCTCAGTCACTGCGTGTCTCCTAAAGATGGGCCCAGTAACAGGAATACCCCAGAGAGATGTCCCCGTCCTCTGTATTCCCAGTATAATCACATATATTCAATGTCCTCAGTCACTGTGTGTCTCCTACAGATGGGCCCAGTAACAGGAATACCCCAGAGAGATGTCCCCGTCCTCTGTATTCCCAGGATAATCACATATATACAATGTCCTCAGTCACTGTGTGTCTCCTACAGATGTAACCAGTAACAGAGATACCCCAGAGAGATGTCCCCGTCCTCTGTATTCCCAGGATAATCACATATATACAATGTACTCAGTCACTGTGTGTCTCCTACAGATGGGCCCAGGAACAGGAATACCCCAGAGAGATGTCCCCGTCCTCTGTATTCCCAGGATTATCACATATATACCATGTACTCAGTCACTGTGTGTCTCCTACAGATGGGCCCAGTAACAGGAATACCCCAGAGAGATGTCCCCGTCCTCTGTATTCCCAGGATAATCACATATATACAATGTCCTCAGTCACTGTGTGTCTCCAACAGATGGCCCAGTAACAGGAATACCCCAGAGAGATGTCCCCGTCCTCTGTATTCCCAGGATAATCACATATATACAATGTCCTCAGTCACTGCGTGTCTCCTATAGATGGGCCCAGTAACAGAGATACCCCAGAGAGATGTCCCCGTCCTCTGTATTCCCAGGATAATCACATATATACAATGTCCTCAGTCACTGTGTGTCTCCTACAGATGTAACCAGTAACAGAGATACCCCAGAGAGATGTCCCCGTCCTCTGTATTCCCAGGATAATCACATATATACAATGTACTCAGTCACTGTGTGTCTCCTACAGATGGGCCCAGGAACAGGAATACCCCAGAGAGATGTCCCCGTCCTATGTATTCCCAGGATAATCACATATATACAATGTCCTCAGTCACTGTGTGTCTCCTACAGATGGGCCCAGTAACAGGAATACCCCAGAGAGATGTCCCTGTCCTCTGTATTCCCAGGATAATAACATATATACAATGTCCTCAGTCACTGCGTGTCTCTTACAGATGGACCCAGTAACAGGAATACCCCAGAGAGATGTCCCCGTCCTCTGTATTCCCAGGATAATCACATATATACAATGTCCTCAGTCACTGCGTGTCTCCTACAGATGTGACAGTAACAGGAATACCCCAGAGAGATGTCCCTGTCCTCTGTTTTCCCAGGATAATCACATATATACAATGTCCTCAGTCACTGTGTGTCTCCTACAGATGGGCCCAGTAACAGAGATACCCCAGAGAGATGTCCCCGTCCTCTGTATTCCCAGGATAATCACATATATACCATGTCCTCAGTCACTGCGTGTCTCCTACAGATGTGACAGTAACAGGAATACCCCAGAGAGATGTCCCCGTCCTCTGTATTCCCAGGATAATCACATATATACAATGTCCTCAGTCACTGCGTGTCTCCTACAGATGTGACAGTAACAGGAATACCCCAGAGAGATGTCCCTGTCCTCTGTATTCCCAGGATAATCACATATATACCATGTCCTCAGTCACTGTGTGTCTCCTACAGATGGGCCCAGTAACAGGAATACCCCAGAGAGATGTCCCCGTCCTCTGTTTTCCCAGGATAATCACATATATACAATGTCCTCAGTCACTGTGTGTCTCCTACAGATGGGCCCAGTAACAGAGATACCCCAGAGAGATGTCCCCGTCCTCTGTATTCCCAGGATAATCACATATATACTATGTCCTCAGTCACTGCGTGTCTCCTACAGATGGGCCCAGTAACAGGAATACCCCAGAGAGATGTCCCCGTCCTCTGTATTCCCAGGATAATTACATATATACAATGTCCTCAGTCACTGTGTGTCTCCTACAGATGGGCCCAGTAACAGGAATACCCCAGAGAGATGTCCCCGTCCTCTGTATTCCCAGGATAATCACATATATACCATGTACTCAGTCACTGTGTGTCTCCTACAGATGGGCCCAGTAACAGGAATACCCCAGAGAGATGTCACCGTCCTCTGTATTCCCAGGATAATCACATATATACCATGTACTCAGTCACTGTGTGTCTCCTACAGATGGGCCCAGTAACAGGAATACCCCAGAGAGATGTCCCTGTCCTCTGTATTCCCAGGATAATCACATATATACAATGTCCTCAGTCACTGTGTGTCTCCTACAGATGGGGCCAGTAACAGGAATACCCCAGAGAGATGTCCCCATCCTCTGTATTCCCAGGATAATCACATATATACCATGTCCTCAGTCACTGCGTGTCTGCTACAGATGGGCCCAGTAACAGGAATACCCCAGAGAGATGTCCCCGTCCTCTGTATTCCCAGGATAATCACATATATACCATGTCCTCAGTCACTGCGTGTCTCCTACAGATGGGCCCAGTAACAGGAATACCCCAGAGAGATGTCCCCGTCCTCTGTATTCCCAGGATAATCACATATATACCATGTCCTCAGTCACTGCGTGTCTCCTACAGATGGGCCCAGTAACAGGAATACCCCAGAGAGATGTCCCCGTCCTCTGTATTCCCAGGATAATCACATATATACAATGTCCTCAGTCACTGTGTGTCTCCTACAGATGGGCCCAGTAACAGGAATACCCCAGAGAGATGTCCCCGTCCTCTGTATTCCCAGGATAATCACATATATACCATGTCCTCAGTCACTGCGTGTCTCCTACAGATGGGCCCAGTAACAGGAATACCCCAGAGAGATGTCCCCGTCCTCTGTATTCCCAGGATAATCACATATATACCATGTCCTCAGTCACTGTGTGTCTCCTACAGATGGGCCAGTAACAGGAATACCCCAGAGAGATGTCCCTGTCCTCTGTTTTCCCAGGATAATCACATATATACAATGTCCTCAGTCACTGTGTGTCTCCTACAGATGGGCCCAGTAACAGAGAGATGTCCCCGTCCTCTGTATTCCCAGGATAATCACATATATACCATGTCCTCAGTCACTGTGTGTCTCCTACAGATGGGCCCAGTAACAGGAATACCCCAGAGAGATGTCCCCGTCCTATGTATTCCCAGGATAATCACATATATACAATGTCCTCAGTCACTGTGTGTCTCCTACAGATGGCCCAGTAACAGAGATACCCCAGAGAGATGTCCCCGTCCTCTGTATTCCCAGGATAATCACATATATACAATGTACTCAGTCACTGCATGTCTCCCACAGATGGGCCCAGTAACAGGAATACCCAAAAGAGATGTCCCCTTCCTCTGTATTCCCAGGATTGTACAGAGGAGAATCACAGGACCCCACAGAAGGATCAGGTAGGTGGGATTTAGGGTCTCCCCAATATACCAATGTGACTGTCACTATATGATCTGAAGAGAAGCTGTGTCTTATACACCGATAATCTTATGTTTGCACTCAAATATTGAAATTAACCTTTATTTAATGTGTTTATTATTGTCTGTATTTAGGGCAAAAAAGTGAATAATATTAAGGTAGAAGATATAGAGGGAGTAGAAGACACATATGTGAGGGGTGATCAGCATTTTAAGGAAGAGGAAATCCCTACAGATATCAGCATAGGTAAGTAATAAACAATTTATACATATAAGTCACTACAGCTCTTATCCCATAACTTCCTTTGTTCATACAGACTAATTGGGGAAAGGTATCTACCCAGTGGGGGAGTCAGGAGCCATCATCCCCTATTATACTCATGCTCTCTCCCCCTCACATTATGCCCCGAGATCTGACCAGTCTACTTCCCGCACTCTCTGGTGTATCTCATACATCGGGAGTCATCAGCCCCTATTATACTCCTGCTCTCCTCCTCACATCATGTCACTGTGTGTTACCAGCCCAGAGATCTGACCAGTCTCCTCCCCGCACTCTCTGGTGTATCTCATACATCAGGATCCATCAGCCCCTATTATACTCCTGCTCTCCCCCTCACATCATATCACTGTGTGTTACCAGCCCAGAGATCTGACCAGTCTCCTCCCTGCACTCTCTGGTGTATCTCATACATCAGCAGCCATCAGCCCCTATTTTACTCCTGCTCTCCTCCTCACATCATGTCACTGTTACCAGCCCAGAGATCTGACCAGTTTCCTACCCGCACTGTGGTTACTTCATTTAATTTGTGATAATCCACACAAAACCATTTAGTCCCATTTTTCTTCAGAACCAACACGACCCCATCAGTCCATGAGCTTTTAGATGTCATAATTACTACCAAAACTAGCATCTTCTGCCTCATAACATCCAGGGTCATTCAGCATGCGACTTCTTGGATGGGCTTTGCACTCCGAATCTGGTTATCGGTCAGTGGAGACTTGATAGGCCTTGTTTCAAGTTATGTAAGTTTATATATCAAGACTTCTTATATGGTTGTATTTCAAGTACCACCTACTTGCCAGCAGTCATTTTTACACCAAGCAACAGTAGGAGCATTTTCCAAAAAGGCTATGTATCTCAATAGACTATTATGGATAAAAGGAAGTCTACACAGGAACTAGTGAGGGTATAATAAAACATTAAACAGCCTCTCCCTTCTGAATGAACTCTTAAACCAGGTCTGGCCATCCTGTGGCTCCAGCAGTTGTAAAACTACACATCCCATCATTCCTTACCACAAATCTACCATTCCCTAATGGTGTGCTGGTACTTGTAGTTTCACAACAGCTGGAGAGCATGGGATGGCATGGGAAGTATCCAATAGCAGGGGCCTGTTGATTGTCCTGATGTAAAGGAGGAGTGCTGGGTAGATCGTACTGCCACACGTGCTGCAATATCTCTGTGAAGAGGTGACAGATGAAGTGATGTGGAGATGATACATGGTGGCATTCAAAGCTTGGTCCAAGAGCAGAGAGCCGGATGCATCTGTGTCGGAGAGCGATTCTCTGAATGGCAAAGACTTGAAAGGGCTGTAGCGAGTCATGTGGGCACTCTGTGACCAGATGATATAGCCCGACATATATTTTGCCTAGACGCAAACCAATGATGTAGTCCGACATACATATCACCTAGACGTGACCCAATGATGTAGCCTGACATACGTTTAACCAAGACGCGACCCAATGATGTAGCCTACGTACATTTCACCTAGACCCAATGATGTAGATGACATACATATCACCTAGACATGATCCAATGATGTAGCCTGACATATGTTTCACCTAGACGTGACCTGATGATGTAGCCTGATGTATGTATCACCTAGACGTGACCCAATTATGTAGCCCGACAATCCGGCGCGCGTTTCACCTAGGCTTGACCCAATTATGTCGGCCAATGATGTAGCCTGAAGTACGTATCACCTAGACGTGACCTGATGATGTAGCCCGATGTATGTATCTCCTAGAAATTACCTAATGATGTAGGCCGACATACGTTTTACCTTGGCGTGACCCAATGATGTAGCCTGACGTATGTTTCCTCTAGACGTGATCCAGTGTTGTAGCCCGAGGTGCATTTTCCCTAGATGTGACCCAATGTTGTAGCCCGACATATTTTTCCTCTAGACGTGACCTAATGATGTAGCCTATGTTTCACCTAGACATTACCCAATGATGTAGCCTAGACGTACGTTTCACCTAGACATTACCCAATGATGTAGCCTAGACGTGACCTGATGATGTAGCCAAATGTATGTATCTCCTAGAAATTACCCAATGATGTAGCCCGACATACGTTTCACCTTGGAGTGACCCAATGATGTAGCCCGATGTACATTTTCCCTAGACCTGACCCAATGATGTAGCCCGACATACCTTTCCTCTAGACGTGACCTAATGATGTAGCCTACGTTTTATGTAGACATGACCCAATAATGTAGCCTGACGTACGTTTCCCCTAGACTTGTCCCAATGATGTAGCCTGACGTACGTTTCCCCTAGACTTGTCCCAATGATGTAGCCTGACGTACGTTTCCCCTAGACTTGTCCCAATGATGTAGCCTGACGTACGTTTCCCCTAGACTTGTCCCAATGATGTAGCCTGACGTACGTTTCCCCTAGACTTGTCCCAATGATGTAGCCTGACGTACGTTTCGCCTAGATATTACCCAATGATGCAGACCGACGTACGTTACGCCTAAAAGTTTAATTAAGGTGCAATTGTGTAGATCAGGGATGGGGAACCTTAGGCCCTCCAGCTGTTGTTGAATTACACATCCCAGCATGCCTTGCTAGAGTTTTGCTATTTGACATTCCTGAAACTGTTGCAGGGCATGCTGAGATGTGTAGTTCAACAACAGCTGGAGAGCCAAAGGTGTAGATACACAATTACCATCCCTGGTGTAGATACACAATTACACATTGTGGAAAGACAATGGTACAAGTAATGGAGCAGCAAGATATCTAACACAGGATTGCTTTAGTGGTCAATTGCTTGACATCCCCCTCACCATATGAACTACCTTGGTACATCCCATTAAACATGGAGTCTAAAAAAAATAAATAAAAGGTTACCTGGTGATTTTGTTTCTCTGAAAGCCCCCATGGAAGCCCAACATACTTTGCAGGTATTTTACATTTTTTTAACTAGTTTGGGAAATCACTGGAGACAAAGAAGGTAGGGAGGAGGTCATGGGTTTACCCTCTGGGTTTGTGAGCTTTATCCTGCCTATCTCATGCAGAAGAAATGAGACGCTGGTTATGGCGGCCAAAGAGTTAGTCTAGTATAGTAATTTACATATATGTTTCTCTTTCCCTGTAGATGGATGTAACAGAAGAAATCTATTGGCTGAACGTCACACTGTATCCTCATATTGTGAAATAGAAGATAATAACAACCGTGAGAAATGTTCTACTGAGTCCTCAGTTATTGGTCCCTCTATCACAGCTCTTGGAGTAGATATGTTATCCAGTTCTGAAGATGTAAAATGTTTTACTCAGAGCACACCACTTATTACTTATCAGCTGCCTAAGGCAGATAAGAAGCCATTAATATGTTCTGTGTGTGGGAAATGTTTTAAGCGGAAATCATATCTTGTTGTACATAAGAGGATTCACACAGGTGAGAAGTCATTTACATGTTCTGAGTGTGGGAAATGTTTTCCAAAGAAATCACATTTTATTATACATTTGAAAAGTCACACAGATGAGAGGCCGTTTCCATGTTCTGTGTGTGGGAAATGTTATTCTCATAAATCAAGTCTTGTTGTACATGAGAGAAGTCACACAGGTGAGACACCATTTCTGTGTTCTGTGTGCGGAAAATGTTTTACAAAGAAATCCTGTCTTGTTGAACATGAGAGAACTCACACAGGAAATAATCCATTTCCATGTTCTGACTGTGGAAAATGTTTTCCAAAAAAATCACATGTTATTATACATCAGAGAATTCACACAGGTGAGAAGCCATTTTCATGTTCTGTGTGTGGAAAATGTTTTACACAAAAATCACTTCTTGTTGTACATCAGAGACGTCATACGGGTGAGAAACCATTTCCATGTCCTGAATGTGGGAAATGTTTTACAAACAAAACATATCTTATAAGACATAAGAGAAGTCACACAGGTGAGAAGCCATTTCCATGCTCTGAGTGTGGGAAATGTTTTACATTGAAATCAAATCTGGTTATACATCAGAGATGTCACACAGGTGAGAAACCATTTACATGTTCTGAGTGTGGAAGTTCTTTTTCACAAAAATCATCTCTTGTTACACATCAGAAAATGCACACAGGTGAAGGTTTATTTCCATGCTCTGAGTGTGGGAAATGTTTTACACTGAAACCAAATCTTGTTATACATCAGAGACTACACACAGGTGAGAAGCCGTTTCCATGTGCTGAGTGTGGGAAATGTTTTACGTACAAATCACAGCTTGTTGAACATGAGAGAAGACACACAAATGAGAAGCTATTTCCTTGCTCTGAGTGTAAGAAATGTTTTACATTGAAATCAAATCTGGTTATACATCAGAGATGTCACACAGGTGAGAAACCATTTACATGTTCTGAGTGTGGAAGTTCTTTTTCACAAAAATCATCTCTTGTTACACATCAGAAAATGCACACAGGTGAAGGTTTATTTCCATGCTCTGAGTGTGGGAAATGTTTTACACTAAAACCAAATCTTGTTATACATCAGAGACTACACACAGGTGAGAAGCCGTTTCCATGTGCTGAGTGTGGGAAATGTTTTACGTACAAATCACAGCTTGTTGAACATGAGAGAAGACACACAAATGAGAAGCTATTTCCTTGCTCGGAGTGTGGAAAATGTTTTACACGAAAATCTCAACTTATTAAACATGAGAGAAGTCACATTTTCTGAGTAAAGGATGTTTTAATTACATCTTTAAATGTAGAATTTGATGGCAGACAACCACATGACCCTTGTAGTCTGCCCATTTACTTACACGCTAGGGGTCATTTTTGTTAGGAGCCGATGTAAATGTTTAGAGCATGGGAGGAAACTGGAGTACCCAGAGAAAATCCATGCAAGTACAGGGAGAATATACAAACTCCAGACAGGGTCATGGTGTGATTGGAATTTATGACATCAGTGCTGTGAAGTACTGTAATTGGCCTTGGTAGCTGTCAATCACCTTCCATGCCACATACTGACTGATGTTTGCCTAGTATTGCCCACCCGACTCTTGAGGATTGGCCACAAGTTCTCAATGGGATTAAGGTCTGGGGAGTTTCCTTGCCATGGACCCATCATTTTCAGGTTTTGTTCCCGGAGCCACCTCTTTTTCACTTTTGCCTTGTGGCGAGGTGCTCCGTCATGCTGGAGAAGGCATGTTCCTCACCAGACCGGTCTCGGATGACTGGGAGAAGTTGCTCTTGTCCCTTTCCTTATACATAGCCATGTTCTTGGGCAGAATGTGATTGAGCCCACTCCCTGGGTGCTTAGAAGCCACCCTAAACTTGAGTAACCTCAGGATGTGTTACTAGGCATGACACAGGAGTGATGTAGCCCTTACCTTCTCTGGACAAGCGTTTTACCAGATACAACAAACCATCTTGACAGGGGACTCATCAGAGAAAATTACTTTAGTCCAGACGCCAGCATTCCAATCCCAGTACCTTTTGCAGAATATCAATCCGTCCCTGATGTTTTCCCTTTGTGACACACCAGGCCATAATCCAAATATTTTTGCCTCACTGTGCGTACACATGCACTCACACCTGCCATTCCTGAGCAAGCTCGGCACTGGTGGTGCCCCAATCCTGCAACTGAATCAACTTTAGGAGGTGGTCCTGGCACTTGCTGGACATTCTTCGGTGCCCTGATGCCACCTTCACAACTTTTGAACCTCTCTACTTGAAGAACATGATGATCTCATAAATAGTTGATTGAGGGGGGAAATCTATACTTGCCTGTGAAGCCCTTTTTGTGCAAAGCAGTGATGACTGCACGTGGTTCCTTCCAGGTGACCATGGTTAACAGAGGAAGAACAATGATTTCAAGCACCACCCTCCATTTAAAGCTACCAGTCTTATTCTACCTCAGTCAGCATTACCGAGTCACCTCCAGCCTTGTCCTCGTCAACACTCTCACCTGTGTCAATGAGAGAATCACTGACATGATGTCGGCTGGTCCTTCTGTGGCAGGGCGGAAATGCAGTGTATATGTTGTGTTTATTGTCATGGCAAAGGGGGACTATGCAACTATCTGCAATTCATCTGACCACTCTCCAGAACATTGTGCGGTATATACAAACTGCCATTCTCAAAACGTTTGGTCGGGGCTGTTGTGGGTTACTCTTGTTTTTGTAAAGTAATTTTTATAGTGTACAAATATCGTACGCGGGGTACAAAAGATGAAATATAATAACATCACATTTAGTATAAAGGTGTGCAGAAATAGAATACATCAATGTATTTGCATTCATTGAGCATTATAATATACATTACATTTGATTATCCATCATTTACACTGTATCCATTCTTGTGTCTATCAAAGTAAGAAATTATCAATAAAAATATTTACTAATTAACCAGAGTGCGCTGTTATATGAATATTTAATAAACCATTATCCCAAACAAACTTCGAGCATTTAATACAAAGAACTCTCCTCAGCTCTCCAGTCGCTGCCCCCCCTGATTCTGCAAAGGGTTTTCTCCAGTTATTAGCTGAATACGATTTGTTTGATATACGGCGTTCACATTTTATATTCATGGTATGTCTTCTAGAACAGATCTTGCTTTAGCTGACAAATGGACACTTTCATCTATCACTAAGATTGCTATTCTCCCTATGACATGGTCAGATCACTTACCGTTACTTATTGTGTGTTACATTTGGAAGAGGCGTACAACCCCTGGCACTTGGGAAAACAAAGTCTCACCCAATTAGAGGCTGAGCAAGCCATCCAGTCTTCCCTTGATTGCTATTTCAGTTTTAACTTTTGGTGCTGTCTTAAATGCGTGATTAGGGGTCTGCGATACAGAAGAAAGACTATAGGCTCAAGTTTGAACAGGCAGAATCCGAAGTTGCTAAACTTGAACTTGAGCATAAAACTCACCCTCATGATACTGATTTATTTAAGTCATTAAGTGCTGCACAGATAAAGTGAGTGTATTTTATTTAGATGAGGCTCAACGTAACCTTAATAGACTTAATCAGAGGTTCTGTGTATACAAGAACCGCACCGGCAGGCTGTTGGCTAGAAAAGAGGGGGGGGGAAGCAAAGGAAACGATTCAGACAAGGGCATGAAAGTTTTTGACTCTTATTATTCTAAGCTCTATAATATAAAGGATGGTTCCTTCACCAGTCAACCTGCTAAGATAGACATTAGCTAAATTTTTGAGCGCTCTTGATCTCCCCTCGTTGTCGCCGGTTGCTTGTTTGTCTCTTGGTGCCCTTGGACATTGGCAGAGGTAAACCGGGTTGATAAGAGGTGTTCCAGATGATAAGTTCAATTATAGGTGTGACCATTCCTGTAGACCCCAATATAGCATTATTTTATATACCTTTTGTCTATTGGAGATAGGGGCAGTACGGATGGTGTAAGGCAGTGGTTCCCGACCCTGGTCCTCAAGTACCCCCAACAGTGCATGTTTACCAGGTCACCCAGCAGGTGCACTCATTATTCAGGCACAATTTAAAATATCCACAGCTGGAGCTAATTATATCACTTGTGAGTCGGTGAGGAGACCTGGAAAATGTGCACTGTTGGGGGTCCTTGAGGACCAGGGTTGGGAACCACTGGTGTAATGGTTACATTACTGCCTCACAGTGCTGAGGTCATGGGTTCGATTCCTACCATGGAGAATGTGTGGAGTTTGTATATTCTCCCCCTGCTTGCGTGGGTTTACTCCGGGTACTCCGGTTTCCTCCCACAATCCAAAAATATACTGGTAGGTCAATTGGCTTCTAACAAAAGAATGCCTAGAATGTCTGTGTGCGCGTACATGTGGTAGGGAATATAGATTTTTAGCTCCACTGGGGCAGGGACTGATGTGAATGGTCAAATAATCTCTGTAAAGCGCTGCGGAATATGTATGCGCTATATAAGAAACTGTTAATAAATAAATATGTTATGGGACACATCTTGATTGCTCAGCTTTGGAAATCGGCAGCGATCCCATCGTTGGTAGTTATTCAGAATAATATACATGAACACTACATGTTGAAAACTACTGGGGCCAAATATTGCTCCTCTCCATCTTCTGTTCTAATGAAGTGGTTTGGCTGGGACCTATATAAAGAACGTATGGGACACTGGACTATATACAGCTCCCCTACTGACTTCTCTGTATTACATTCCCTGCACTAAGATTGGGGATGATCAGTATTATATAATAACTGTTTTGGGTACTTGTGAGTTATCCGGGCTGCCGATTTTTTCATCGCGCCCGAAATCGTGGGCATCGCGTCGGTCGTGGCCGTTATAAGGAGCCGCGACGCGATGCCCACGATTTCCCATAGACAGTAATGTTAAAAGACACGATGGACCCGATTTCCGACACGATTTCCCATAGACAGTAATGTTAAAAGACGCGATGGACCCGATTTCCCATAGACAGCAATGTTAAAATAAAATTACAATGTGAAATTGGCCAATATGTTTTTAAAAAAAAATGTTTCATGGCCCCCCACCACCGTTAACGCCACCCCGCTATTGACGCCAACCCGAAGCGTGGCGAGCGCAGCGATATGCGTCCTCCGACCTTTTCATGCCCTACTATCCACTAGGGCGTGGAGTGAGAATAGAATAGTGTGGCGAGCGCAGCGAGCCACCGAGCCCGAAGCGTGGCGAGCGGACGCGGACACCTTCACAGGTATCCGCGTGCCCTTGCGGGCTTCACAGGTGTCCGCGTCCCCTCGCGGGGCTCGCCACGCTTCGGGCTCGGTGGCTCGCTGCGCTCGCCACACTATTCTATTCTCACTCCACGCCCTAGTGGATAGTAGGGCATGAAAAGGTCGGAGGACGCGTACTGCTGCCCCTCGCGGGCTCGCTGCGCTCGCCACGCTTCGGGTTGGCGTCAATAGCGGGGTGGCATTAACGGTGGTGGGGGGCCATGAAACATTTTTTTTAAAAACATATTGCCCAATTTCACATTGTAATTTTATTTTAACATTGCTGTCTATGGGAAATCGGGTCCATCGCGTCTTTTAACATTACTGTCTATGGGAAATCGTGGGCATCGCGTCGCGGCCCCTTATAACGGCCACGACCGACGCGATGCCCCCGATATCGTGTCTTTTAACATTACTGTCTATGGGAAATCGGGGGCATCGCGTCGCGGCCCCTTATAACGGCCACGACCGACGCGATGCCCCCGATTTGGAGCTAAATCGTGGGCATCGCGTCGGTCGGGTGTCCTTAAGTTAACCAAACTTAAGGACAAAATCGGCAGCCCGGATAACTCACAAGTACCCTGTTTTGTTATGTTGGTGGATTTGGTAAAGGGCCGACTGGGCCTCAGTTGTGTATTATCTGTACCTGGCTCCCTTAATGTTTCCCCCTTTCTGTACCACATATATTTGTGAAAATTTTTCAATAAAAAGTCATGATTAAAAAAAAAAACTCTACAGTAAAAACAATTACACTGATAAAAATGGTACAATAAACAAATGTTCACGTATAATCGGCATTCTGACATAAGTATATGAAGATGACGACCGTCTACAGGCTGACGGCAATGCGATCATCAGAGAATATGGAACCCAACGCGTTTCATCGAACATGACTTCATCAGGGGTAAATGTACAAAACAATGGGGTTTATTCTAGTTCATTCTTTCTGACAAAATCCTTCTTAGATGGACAAAACAATGTGATTGATATTGGAGACTGTAATAGTATATAAACAAATGTCAAACAGGTACATAAAAGAATGAACATATAGAGATGCGACAGAAGAGGTGGGAGACTACAATTTATTCTTAATTAGTAACCAAATGGAAAGATGACTTTATGTAGAAATATGATGTGGGGGGGGGGAGAATCTAGGAGTAATTACCTTATAAAAGATCCGGTAGGTAATTCACACCAAACTATACATCAGGATTCTGTCTATAGTATGAAATATGAGTACAGTTACAACGGGCATTACATACCTATCACATGTCACAGGGGCGTCTCCTCTTAGGAATGGATATTTATCAATGTGTTTATAGTTTTGTCATATGTTTTAATACTCTGAAAAACAAATATCACAAGATCGTCGTCTCACGATATTCAGATGAACCACAAGTAGAACGTAACTGGTAGCACAGATGTGACCTTCCATTTCGGGTAGTTCTCATGTGAAATAGGAGCTTTTAGCGGGTCCTTTTATTGGACTGACGTCAGATCCTTAAGAGTGATAACTGCAGAATAGTTGTGCGAACCTATTAATAACAGAGGGGCCCATATATAATTGTACATATGTAGAGCCAGGAAACAGACGTGAAATGAAGTGACAAATGTGCTTTGTAATTCATTCATTGATCAATTGTGTAATCGAAAAGGATAAATATTATATAGAAAAAAGTGATACATTTGTCCAATAATTCTACCCATAAATATAATGTAAAGTCAATTTAATATTTTATGACCTTGATATTATTATCCCAAAAAATGCCTAATAAATACATATAACACATACACAATATATATAACAGTGATGATAGTGCTCCATTGTCCTACATGTACTTACAGTGATCAAGTGATAAGAGTGTGTTCACACCAGAGCTCCCAACGCAGGAATGAGCTGTCTGCTAGGGATGGCCATCGACCATCAGTGATTTGAATTCATCGATGGTTTATGACCGATGTCTAATACTGTTGCCATCGATGGGGGGAGAACCAGATGGTTTCCCTCCATTGATGGAACAGAAAAAAACAATGTTTTTCTGTTTAGTTTTTTTTAAAGTGCCAAGACCCCCGGCACCCACAATGCCCTGCCCCCATGGTTTAATTGGCTCACAGGCTAATCAGTCAACCAAAGTGCAAGTGGATGACCATCCGTGGGCCAATCCAGTGTTTTTGTCATATACAGCATATTACCCTGCCATTATCTTCCAGGGGGTGGTTATGTTAATGGTGGAACGCTAAATGCGTGTTCCATATGGAGCAGTGAAGTTCTACATGCGTGTTCCATATGAAACACGTGTCTTTGCTGGCCAATTAAATATATTGACCATAGATTGTGTACAGGCTTTTAATCTAATAAGTAAGAAAGCGCAGCGTGACTATAAGGGCCGGGCCGGCTGGACACTGGACAGTGAAGCTCCATCTCCGCAGCCCCCACTAGTTCCCGTCTCATTCCAGGCCAAAGAAATCAATTACCCAATACGCACTGCTAGCAAACTGCAGGATCGTCTGACCATCACATCTTGCTGCAGGTACACCTGCATTTCTCTCTGATACCTGCTCCCTCTCTCTGATCCTCCATGCCTCCTTCTCTCTGAGCCCTGCCCCATCCCCCCCTCTCTCTGATCCTCCATGCCCCCTTCTCTCTGAGCCCTGCCCCACCCCCCTCTCTCTGATCCTATATGTCCCCTTCTCTCTGAGTCCTGCCCCCCCCCCCTCTGATCCTCCATGCCCCCTTCTCTCTGAGCCCTGCCCCACCCCCCCTCTCTCTGATCCTCCATGCCCCCTTCTCTCTGAGCCCTGCCCCACCCCCCTCTCTCTGATCCTATATGTCCCCTTCTCTCTGAGTCCTGCCCCCCCCCCCCCCCCCTCTGATCCTCCATGCCCCCTTTTCTCTGAGCCCTGCCCCACCCCCCCTCTCTCTGATCCTCCATGCCTCCTTCTCCGTTATGTCCCCAGAGGTGAGGCTGTCTGCACTGGGGGCAGCCATTATATGGTCCTTCTTGCCACCAAATACTCCCACCCTGCTCCACACCACTACTAGCTTGAGGGGGGTGGGGGGCCCCAAATATATTAGTGTATGGGGCCCCAAGATTTCTGTTGCTGCTAAATCATTGACCATTTGATCATCTGAGATACTCATTGTAAATCAGCTAGTTACTATAGGGAAACTCAACACTTGTATTATCAGTATTATATCACATTAGTGTCACCGGTGTGACATGATAATAATATACTCTAATACTGTCAATTAACCAGCACCGCTGACATCACACTTTATACACTTATCTTTATACTTATTCTCACTTCTATCTTTTAGATATTTCTCCATTTTAAATATATAAAATGTAATGCAACTAAAAATGATGTTTTGGATCCAGTTGTGTCCTAGTGCCCCTGCGTTCTATCATATATATATATATCGTCGGTACTTGTTTCCTAGCACGGCGCCCGTCGGGGTTAATCGTATACCTTAAGTTAAGGTACTTAAGGTATGCGATCAGCGCGATGGATGTGATTTTCTGTCAATTACCAGCCTTTATTGCCGGCAAAGAGAAAATCGCGTTGATCACGTCCATCGCGGCCCATTATAATGGCATGCGATGCGATCAACGCGATTTTACATAGGGTACAATGTTAAATGGCCCCCAGACCCCATTTTTCATTGTATGCCCCCCCACTATTGACGCCAACTCGAAGCGCGGCGAGCGCAGCGGTACGCGTCCTCCGACCTTTTCATACCCCCACTATCCACGTCGGCGTGGAGTTGATTTTACATAGTGTGGCGAGCCCGAAGTGTGGCGAGCGGACGCGTAATACCTGTGAAGTAATCCGCGTCCGCTCGCCACCCTTCGGGCTCGGTGGCTCGCTGCGCTTGCCACACTATGTAAAATCAACTCCACACCGACGTGGATAGTGGGGGTATGAAAAGGTTGGAGGACGCGTACTGCCGCCCCTCGCCGCGCTTCGGGTTGGCATTCATCGTGGGGTGGCGTTAACAATGGGGGGGCATTTCACCCATGAGGGGGGCTATGCAATTAAAATTGGGGTTTCAGGGGCTTTTAACATTGGGCCCAATGGTAAAATGGTCTCAGGGACCATTTTACATTGATTCCAATGTAAAAATTGCGTCGCATGCGAAGCGATCGACGCAATTTTTTTGGTCCCGATGCTTAAGATAAAAATCGCTGGTGCCGTGCTAGGAAACAAGTACCATATCGTCTATTACCCTAAGTAGTGTGCAGCACCTCAGAACTCACTTATGTGACTTCCACCACTAGGGCGCCGGCCACTGGAGGCGGCAGCGGAGGTGCAGAGGTGAGTGTAGCTGGCAGGAGCGGGCAGGGGGGTCCATGCCACGGGGGTACCTGCGGCGCTGTGTATTAAGCTGCACTAATGATTAGGAAATAACTAGCGCTATCTGCCGGGCGGCGGCGCGGGAAGCGCTGCTGGGTTTGAAAACACTTGCCGCATGCTGATTATCAATCAGCGTTTGGCCAGTGTTTTAAAAATCAGAAGCGCTTCCTGCCCAGCGGCCTCGCATATCGGAGGTGGGACTAAAAGATTATTAAATATAATCAATAATACCAAACCAGTGCTGGAGAGGCTTCTTTCTGTTAATTGCAAATTTAAAGTATTATACAGGAGGAGCAGCCTGTGGTGTCCTATTATTATTATTATACAGGGGGGGCAGCCTGTGGTGTCCTGTTATTATTATACAGGTGGAGCAGCCTGTAATGTCCTGTTATTATTATACTGGGGGAGCAGCCTGTGGTGTCCTGTTATTATTATACAGGGGGAGCAGCCTATGGTGTCCTGTTATTATTATACAGGGGGAGCAGCCTGTGGTGTCCTGTTATTATTATACAGGGGGAGCAGCCTGTGGTGTCCTGTTATTATTATTATACAGGGGGAGCAGCCTGTGGTGTCCTGTTATTATTATACAGGGGGAGCAGCCTGTGGTGTCCTGTTATTAATATACAGGGGGAGCAGCCTGTGGTGTCCTGTTATTATTATACAGGGGGAGCAGCCTGTGATGTCCTGTTATTATTATACAAGGGGAGCAGCCTGTGATGTCCTGTTATTATTATACAGGGGGAGCAGCCTGTGGTGTCCTGTTATTATTATACAGGGGGAGCAGCCTGTGGTGTCCTGTTATTATTATACAGGTGGAGCAGCCTGTGGTGTCCTGTTATTATTATACAGGGGGAGCAGCCTGTGGTGTTCTGTTGTTATTATTATACAGGGGGAGCAGACTGTGGTGTCCTGTTATTATACAGGGGAGCAGCCTATGGTGTCCTGTTATTATTATACAGGGGGAGCAGCCTGTGGTGTCCTGTTATTATTGATATACAGGGGGAGCAGCCTGTGGTGTCCTGTTATTATTATACAGGGGGAGTAGCCTGTGGTGTCCTGTTATTATTGTTATACAGGGGGAGCAGCCTGTGGTGTCCTGTTATTATTATACAGGGGGAGTAGCCTGTGGTGTCCTGTTATTATTGTTATACAGGGGGAGCAGCCTGTGGTGTCCTGTTATTGTTATACAGGGGGAGCAGCCTGTGGTGTCCTGTTATTATTATACAGGGGGAGTAGCCTGTGGTGTCCTGTTATTATTATTATACAGGGGGAGCAGCCTGTGGTGTCCTGTTATTATTATACAGGAGGAGCAGCCTGTGGTGTCCTGTTATTATTATACAGGGGGAGTAGCCTGTGGTGTCCTGTTATTATTGTTATACAGGGGGAGCAGCCTGTGGTGTCCTGTTATTGTTATACAGGGGGAGCAGCCTGTGGTGTCCTGTTATTATTATACAGGGGGAGTAGCCTGTGGTGTCCTGTTATTATTGTTATACAGGGGGAGCAGCCTGTGGTGTCCTGTTATTATTATACAGGGGGAGTAGCCTGTGGTGTCCGGTTATTATTGTTATACAGGGGGAGCTGCCTGTGGTGTCCTGTTATTGTTATACAGGGGGAGCAGCCTGTAGTGTCCTGTAATTATTGTTGTTATACAGGGGGAGCAGCCTGTGGTGTCCTGTTATTGTTATACAGGGGGAGCAGCCTGTGGTGTCCTGTTATTATTGTTATACAGGGGGAGCAGCCTGTGGTGTCCTGTTATTGTTATACAGGGGGAGCAGCCTGTAGTGTCCTGTTATCATTGTTATACAGGGGGAGCAGCCTGTGGTGTCCTGTTATTGTTATACAGGGGGAGCAGCCTGTGGTGTCCTGTTATTATTATACAGGGGGAGCAGACTGTGGTGTCCTGTTATTATTATACAGGGGGAGCAGCCTATGGTGTCCTGTTATTATTATACAGGGGGAGCAGCCTGTGGTGTCCTGTTATTATTGTTATACAGGGGGAGCAGCCTGTGGTGTCCTGTTATTATTATACAGGGGGAGTAGCCTGTGGTGTCCTGTTATTATTGTTATACAGGGGGAGCAGCCTGTGGTGTCCTGTTATTATTATACAGGGGGGTAGCCTGTGGTGTCCTGTTATTATTGTTATACAGGGGGTGCAGCCTGTGGTGTCCTGTTATTGTTATACAGGGGGAGCAGCCTGTGGTGTCCTGTTATTATTATACAGGGGGAGTAGCCTGTGGTGTCCTGTTATTATTATTATACAGGGGGAGCAGCCTGTGGTGTCCTGTTATTATTTTACAGGAGGAGCAGCCTGTGGTGTCCTGTTATTATTATACAGGGGGAGTAGCCTGTGGTGTCCTGTTATTATTGTTATACAGGGGGAGCAGCCTGTAGTGTCCTGTTATTGTTATACAGGGGGAGCAGCCTGTGGTGTCCTGTTATTATTATACAGGGGGAGTAGCCTGTGGTGTCCTGTTATTATTGTTATACAGGGGGAGCAGCCTGTGGTGTCCTGTTATTGTTATACAGGGGGAGCAGCCTGTGGTGTCCTGTTATTATTATACAGGGGGAGTAGCCTGTGGTGTCCGGTTATTATTGTTATACAGGGGGAGCAGCCTGTGGTGTCCTGTTATTGTTATACAGGGGGAGCAGCCTGTAGTGTCCTGTTATTATTGTTATACAGGGGGAGCAGCCTGTGGTGTCCTGTTATTGTTATACAGGGGGAGCAGCCTGTAGTGTCCTGTTATTATTATACAGGGGGAGTAGCCTGTGGTGTCCTGTTATTATTGTTATACAGGGGGAGCAGCCTGTGGTGTCCTGTTATTGTTATACAGGGGGAGCAGCCTGTTGTGTCCTGTTATTATTGTTATACAGGGGGAGCAGCCTGTGGTGTCCTGTTATTGTTATACGGGGGGAGCAGCCTGTGGTGTCGTTATTATTGTACAGGGGGAGTAGCCTGTGGTGTCCTGTTATTATTGTTATACAGGGGGAGCAGCCTGTGGTGTCCTGTTATTGTTATACAGGGGGAGCAGCCTGTAGTGTCCTGTTATTATTGTTATACAGGGGGAGCAGCCTGTGGTGTCCTGTTATTGTTATACAGGGGGAGCAGCCTGTGGTGTCCTGTTATTATTGTTATACAGGGGGAGCAGCCTGTGGTGTCCTGTTATTGTTATACAGGGGGAGCAGCCTGTAGTGTCCTGTTATTATTGTTATACAGGGGGAGCAGCCTGTGGTGTCCTGTTATTGTTATACAGGGGGAGCAGCCTGTGGTGTCCTGTTATTATTGTACAGGGGGAGCAGCCTGTGGTGTTCTGTTATTATTATACAGGGGGAGCAGACTGTGGTGTCCTGTTATTATACAGGGAGCAGCCTATGGTGTCCTGTTATTATTGTTATACAGGGGGAGCAGCCTGTGGTGTCCTGTTATTATTATACAGGGGGAGTAGCCTGTGGTGTCCTGTTATTATTGTTATACAGGGGGAGCAGCCTGTGGTGCCCTGTTATTATTATACAGGGGGAGTAGCCTGTGGTGTCCTGTTATTATTGTTATACAGGGGGAGCAGCCTGTGGTGTCCTGTTATTGTTATACAGGGGGAGCAGCCTGTGGTGTCCTGTTATTATTATACAGGGGGAGTAGCCTGTGGTGTCCTGTTATTATTATTATACAGGGGGAGCAGCCTGTGGTGTCCTGTTATTATTATACAGGAGGAGCAGCCTGTGGTGTCCTGTTATTATTATACAGGGGGAGTAGCCTGTGGTGTCCTGTTATTATTGTTATACAGGGGGAGCAGCCTGTAGTGTCCTGTTATTGTTATACAGGGGGAGCAGCCTGTGGTGTCCTGTTATTATTATACAGGGGGAGTAGCCTGTGGTGTCCTGTTATTATTGTTATACAGGGGGAGCAGCCTGTGGTGTCCTGTTATTGTTATACAGGGGAAGCAGCCTGTGGTGTCCTGTTATTATTATACAGGGGGAGTAGCCTGTGGTGTCCGGTTATTATTGTTATACAGGGGGAGCAGCCTGTGGTGTCCTGTTATTGTTATACAGGGGGAGCAGCCTGTGGTGTCCTGTTATTGTTATACGGGGGGAGCAGCCTGTGGTGTCGTTATTATTGTACAGGGGGAGTAGCCTGTGGTGTCCTGTTATTATTGTTATACAGGGGGAGCAGCCTGTGGTGTCCTGTTATTGTTATACAGGGGGAGCAGCCTGTAGTGTCCTGTTATTATTGTTATACAGGGGGAGCAGCCTGTGGTGTCCTGTTATTGTTATACAGGGGGAGCAGCCTGTGGTGTCCTGTTATTATTGTTATACAGGGGGAGCAGCCTGTGGTGTCCTGTTATTGTTATACAGGGGGAGCAGCCTGTAGTGTCCTGTTATTATTGTTATACAGGGGGAGCAGCCTGTGGTGTCCTGTTATTGTTATACAGGGGGAGCAGCCTGTGGTGTCCTGTTATTATTGTACAGGGGGAGCAGCCTGTGGTGTTCTGTTATTATTATACAGGGGGAGCAGACTGTGGTGTCCTGTTATTATACAGGGGAGCAGCCTATGGTGTCCTGTTATTATTGTTATACAGGGGGAGCAGCCTGTGGTGTCCTGTTATTATTATACAGGGGGAGTAGCCTGTGGTGTCCTGTTATTATTGTTATACAGGGGGAGCAGCCTGTGGTGCCCTGTTATTATTATACAGGGGGAGTAGCCTGTGGTGTCCTGTTATTATTGTTATACAGGGGGAGCAGCCTGTGGTGTCCTGTTATTGTTATACAGGGGGAGCAGCCTGTGGTGTCCTGTTATTATTATACAGGGGGAGTAGCCTGTGGTGTCCTGTTATTATTATTATACAGGGGGAGCAGCCTGTGGTGTCCTGTTATTATTATACAGGAGGAGCAGCCTGTGGTGTCCTGTTATTATTATACAGGGGGAGTAGCCTGTGGTGTCCTGTTATTATTGTTATACAGGGGGAGCAGCCTGTAGTGTCCTGTTATTGTTATACAGGGGGAGCAGCCTGTGGTGTCCTGTTATTATTATACAGGGGGAGTAGCCTGTGGTGTCCTGTTATTATTGTTATACAGGGGGAGCAGCCTGTGGTGTCCTGTTATTGTTATACAGGGGGAGCAGCCTGTGGTGTCCTGTTATTATTATACAGGGGGAGTAGCCTGTGGTGTCCGGTTATTATTGTTATACAGGGGGAGCAGCCTGTGGTGTCCTGTTATTGTTATACAGGGGGAGCAGCCTGTAGTGTCCTGTTATTATTGTTATACAGGGGGAGCAGCCTGTGGTGTCCTGTTATTGTTATACAGGGGGAGCAGCCTGTGGTGTCCTGTTATTATTATACAGGGGGAGTAGCCTGTGGTGTCCTGTTATTATTGTTATACAGGGGGAGCAGCCTGTGGTGTCCTGTTATTGTTATACAGGGGGAGCAGCCTGTAGTGTCCTGTTATTATTGTTATACAGGGGGAGCAGCCTGTGGTGTCCTGTTATTGTTATTCAGGGGGAGCAGCCTGTGGTGTCGTTATTATTGTACAGGGGGAGTAGCCTGTGGTGTCCTGTTATTATTGTTATACAGGGGGAGCAGCCTGTGGTGTCCTGTTATTATTATACAGGAGGAGCAGCCTGTGGTGTCCTGTTATTATTATACAGGGGGAGCAGCCTATGGTGTCCTGTTATTATTATACAGGGGGAGCAGCCTGTGGTGTCCTGTTATTATTATACAGGGGGAGCAGCCTGTGGTGTCCTGTTATTATTATTATACAGGGGGAGCAGCCTGTGGTGTCCTGTTATTATTATACAGGGGGAGCAGCCTGTGGTGTCCTGTTATTAATATACAGGGGGAGCAGCCTGTGGTGTCCTGTTATTATTATACAGGGGGAGCAGCCTGTGATGTCCTGTTATTATTATACAAGGGGAGCAGCCTGTGATGTCCTGTTATTATTATACAGGGGGAGCAGCCTGTGGTGTCCTGTTATTATTATACAGGGGGAGCAGCCTGTGGTGTCCTGTTATTATTATACAGGTGGAGCAGCCTGTGGTGTCCTGTTATTATTATACAGGGGGAGCAGCCTGTGGTGTTCTGTTGTTATTATTATACAGGGGGAGCAGACTGTGGTGTCCTGTTATTATACAGGGGAGCAGCCTATGGTGTCCTGTTATTATTATACAGGGGGAGCAGCCTGTGGTGTCCTGTTATTATTGATATACAGGGGGAGCAGCCTGTGGTGTCCTGTTATTATTATACAGGGGGAGTAGCCTGTGGTGTCCTGTTATTATTGTTATACAGGGGGAGCAGCCTGTGGTGTCCTGTTATTATTATACAGGGGGAGTAGCCTGTGGTGTCCTGTTATTATTGTTATACAGGGGGAGCAGCCTGTGGTGTCCTGTTATTGTTATACAGGGGGAGCAGCCTGTGGTGTCCTGTTATTATTATACAGGGGGAGTAGCCTGTGGTGTCCTGTTATTATTATTATACAGGGGGAGCAGCCTGTGGTGTCCTGTTATTATTATACAGGAGGAGCAGCCTGTGGTGTCCTGTTATTATTATACAGGGGGAGTAGCCTGTGGTGTCCTGTTATTATTGTTATACAGGGGGAGCAGCCTGTGGTGTCCTGTTATTGTTATACAGGGGGAGCAGCCTGTGGTGTCCTGTTATTATTATACAGGGGGAGTAGCCTGTGGTGTCCTGTTATTATTGTTATACAGGGGGAGCAGCCTGTGGTGTCCTGTTATTATTATACAGGGGGAGTAGCCTGTGGTGTCCGGTTATTATTGTTATACAGGGGGAGCTGCCTGTGGTGTCCTGTTATTGTTATACAGGGGGAGCAGCCTGTAGTGTCCTGTAATTATTGTTGTTATACAGGGGGAGCAGCCTGTGGTGTCCTGTTATTGTTATACAGGGGGAGCAGCCTGTGGTGTCCTGTTATTATTGTTATACAGGGGGAGCAGCCTGTGGTGTCCTGTTATTGTTATACAGGGGGAGCAGCCTGTAGTGTCCTGTTATCATTGTTATACAGGGGGAGCAGCCTGTGGTGTCCTGTTATTGTTATACAGGGGGAGCAGCCTGTGGTGTCCTGTTATTATTATACAGGGGGAGCAGCCTATGGTGTCCTGTTATTATTATACAGGGGGAGCAGCCTGTGGTGTCCTGTTATTATTGTTATACAGGGGGAGCAGCCTGTGGTGTCCTGTTATTATTATACAGGGGGAGTAGCCTGTGGTGTCCTGTTATTATTGTTATACAGGGGGAGCAGCCTGTGGTGTCCTGTTATTATTATACAGGGGGGTAGCCTGTGGTGTCCTGTTATTATTGTTATACAGGGGGTGCAGCCTGTGGTGTCCTGTTATTGTTATACAGGGGGAGCAGCCTGTGGTGTCCTGTTATTATTATACAGGGGGAGTAGCCTGTGGTGTCCTGTTATTATTATTATACAGGGGGAGCAGCCTGTGGTGTCCTGTTATTATTTTACAGGAGGAGCAGCCTGTGGTGTCCTGTTATTATTATACAGGGGGAGTAGCCTGTGGTGTCCTGTTATTATTGTTATACAGGGGGAGCAGCCTGTAGTGTCCTGTTATTGTTATACAGGGGGAGCAGCCTGTGGTGTCCTGTTATTATTATACAGGGGGAGTAGCCTGTGGTGTCCTGTTATTATTGTTATACAGGGGGAGCAGCCTGTGGTGTCCTGTTATTGTTATACAGGGGGAGCAGCCTGTGGTGTCCTGTTATTATTATACAGGGGGAGTAGCCTGTGGTGTCCGGTTATTATTGTTATACAGGGGGAGCAGCCTGTGGTGTCCTGTTATTGTTATACAGGGGGAGCAGCCTGTAGTGTCCTGTTATTATTGTTATACAGGGGGAGCAGCCTGTGGTGTCCTGTTATTGTTATACAGGGGGAGCAGCCTGTAGTGTCCTGTTATTATTATACAGGGGGAGTAGCCTGTGGTGTCCTGTTATTATTGTTATACAGGGGGAGCAGCCTGTGGTGTCCTGTTATTGTTATACAGGGGGAGCAGCCTGTTGTGTCCTGTTATTATTGTTATACAGGGGGAGCAGCCTGTGGTGTCCTGTTATTGTTATACGGGGGGAGCAGCCTGTGGTGTCGTTATTATTGTACAGGGGGAGTAGCCTGTGGTGTCCTGTTATTATTGTTATACAGGGGGAGCAGCCTGTGGTGTCCTGTTATTGTTATACAGGGGGAGCAGCCTGTAGTGTCCTGTTATTATTGTTATACAGGGGGAGCAGCCTGTGGTGTCCTGTTATTGTTATACAGGGGGAGCAGCCTGTGGTGTCCTGTTATTATTGTTATACAGGGGGAGCAGCCTGTGGTGTCCTGTTATTGTTATACAGGGGGAGCAGCCTGTAGTGTCCTGTTATTATTGTTATACAGGGGGAGCAGCCTGTGGTGTCCTGTTATTGTTATACAGGGGGAGCAGCCTGTGGTGTCCTGTTATTATTGTACAGGGGGAGCAGCCTGTGGTGTTCTGTTATTATTATACAGGGGGAGCAGACTGTGGTGTCCTGTTATTATACAGGGAGCAGCCTATGGTGTCCTGTTATTATTGTTATACAGGGGGAGCAGCCTGTGGTGTCCTGTTATTATTATACAGGGGGAGTAGCCTGTGGTGTCCTGTTATTATTGTTATACAGGGGGAGCAGCCTGAGGTGCCCTGTTATTATTATACAGGGGGAGTAGCCTGTGGTGTCCTGTTATTATTGTTATACAGGGGGAGCAGCCTGTGGTGTCCTGTTATTGTTATACAGGGGGAGCAGCCTGTGGTGTCCTGTTATTATTATACAGGGGGAGTAGCCTGTGGTGTCCTGTTATTATTATTATACAGGGGGAGCAGCCTGTGGTGTCCTGTTATTATTATACAGGAGGAGCAGCCTGTGGTGTCCTGTTATTATTATACAGGGGGAGTAGCCTGTGGTGTCCTGTTATTATTGTTATACAGGGGGAGCAGCCTGTAGTGTCCTGTTATTGTTATACAGGGGGAGCAGCCTGTGGTGTCCTGTTATTATTATACAGGGGGAGTAGCCTGTGGTGTCCTGTTATTATTGTTATACAGGGGGAGCAGCCTGTGGTGTCCTGTTATTGTTATACAGGGGAAGCAGCCTGTGGTGTCCTGTTATTATTATACAGGGGGAGTAGCCTGTGGTGTCCGGTTATTATTGTTATACAGGGGGAGCAGCCTGTGGTGTCCTGTTATTGTTATACAGGGGGAGCAGCCTGTGGTGTCCTGTTATTGTTATACGGGGGGAGCAGCCTGTGGTGTCGTTATTATTGTACAGGGGGAGTAGCCTGTGGTGTCCTGTTATTATTGTTATACAGGGGGAGCAGCCTGTGGTGTCCTGTTATTGTTATACAGGGGGAGCAGCCTGTAGTGTCCTGTTATTATTGTTATACAGGGGGAGCAGCCTGTGGTGTCCTGTTATTGTTATACAGGGGGAGCAGCCTGTGGTGTCCTGTTATTATTGTTATACAGGGGGAGCAGCCTGTGGTGTCCTGTTATTGTTATACAGGGGGAGCAGCCTGTAGTGTCCTGTTATTATTGTTATACAGGGGGAGCAGCCTGTGGTGTCCTGTTATTGTTATACAGGGGGAGCAGCCTGTGGTGTCCTGTTATTATTGTACAGGGGGAGCAGCCTGTGGTGTTCTGTTATTATTATACAGGGGGAGCAGACTGTGGTGTCCTGTTATTATACAGGGGAGCAGCCTATGGTGTCCTGTTATTATTGTTATACAGGGGGAGCAGCCTGTGGTGTCCTGTTATTATTATACAGGGGGAGTAGCCTGTGGTGTCCTGTTATTATTGTTATACAGGGGGAGCAGCCTGTGGTGTCCTGTTATTATTATACAGGGGGAGTAGCCTGTGGTGTCCTGTTATTATTATTATACAGGGGGAGCAGCCTGTGGTGTCCTGTTATTATTATACAGGAGGAGCAGCCTGTGGTGTCCTGTTATTATTATACAGGGGGAGTAGCCTGTGGTGTCCTGTTATTATTGTTATACAGGGGGAGCAGCCTGTAGTGTCCTGTTATTGTTATACAGGGGGAGCAGCCTGTGGTGTCCTGTTATTATTATACAGGGGGAGTAGCCTGTGGTGTCCTGTTATTATTGTTATACAGGGGGAGCAGCCTGTGGTGTCCTGTTATTGTTATACAGGGGGAGCAGCCTGTGGTGTCCTGTTATTATTATACAGGGGGAGTAGCCTGTGGTGTCCGGTTATTATTGTTATACAGGGGGAGCAGCCTGTGGTGTCCTGTTATTGTTATACAGGGGGAGCAGCCTGTAGTGTCCTGTTATTATTGTTATACAGGGGGAGCAGCCTGTGGTGTCCTGTTATTGTTATACAGGGGGAGCAGCCTGTGGTGTCCTGTTATTATTATACAGGGGGAGTAGCCTGTGGTGTCCTGTTATTATTGTTATACAGGGGGAGCAGCCTGTGGTGTCCTGTTATTGTTATACAGGGGGAGCAGCCTGTAGTGTCCTGTTATTATTGTTATACAGGGGGAGCAGCCTGTGGTGTCCTGTTATTGTTATTCAGGGGGAGCAGCCTGTGGTGTCGTTATTATTGTACAGGGGGAGTAGCCTGTGGTGTCCTGTTATTATTGTTATACAGGGGGAGCAGCCTGTGGTGTCCTGTTATTATTATACAGGAGGAGCAGCCTGTGGTGTCCTGTTATTATTATACAGGGGGAGTAGCCTGTGGTGTCCTGTTATTATTGTTATACAGGGGGAGCAGCCTGTAGTGTCCTGTTATTGTTATACAGGGGGAGCAGCCTGTGGTGTCCTGTTATTATTATACAGGGGGAGTAGCCTGTGGTGTCCTGTTATTATTGTTATACAGGGGGAGCAGCCTGTGGTGTCCTGTTATTGTTATACAGGGGGAGCAGCCTGTGGTGTCCTGTTATTATTATACAGGGGGAGTAGCCTGTGGTGTCCGGTTATTATTGTTATACAGGGGGAGCAGCCTGTGGTGTCCTGTTATTGTTATACAGGGGGAGCAGCCTGTAGTGTCCTGTTATTGTTGTTATACAGGGGGAGCAGCCTGTGGTGTCCTGTTATTGTTATACAGGGGGAGCAGCCTGTGGTGTCCTGTTATTATTATACAGGGGGAGTAGCCTGTGGTGTCCTGTTATTATTGTTATACAGGGGGAGCAGCCTGTGGTGTCCTGTTATTGTTATACAGGGGGAGCAGCCTGTAGTGTCCTGTTATTATTGTTATACAGGGGGAGCAGCCTGTGGTGTCCTGTTATTGTTATACAGGGGGAGCAGCCTGTGGTGTCGTTATTATTGTACAGGGGGAGTAGCCTGTGGTGTCCTGTTATTATTGTTATACAGGGGGAGCAGCCTGTGGTGTCCTGTTATTGTTATACAGGGGGAGCAGCCTGTAGTGTCCTGTTATTATTGTTATACAGGGGGAGCAGCCTGTGGTGTCCTGTTATTGTTATACAGGGGGAGCAGCCTGTGGTGTCCTGTTATTATTGTACAGGGGGAGCAGCATGTGGTGTCCTGTTATTATTATACAGGAGGAGCAGCCTGTGGTGTCCTGTTATTATTATACAGGGGGAGTAGCCTGTGGTGTCCTGTTATTATTGTTATACAGGGGGAGCAGCCTGTAGTGTCCTGTTATTGTTATACAGGGGGAGCAGCCTGTGGTGTCCTGTTATTATTATACAGGGGGAGTAGCCTGTGGTGTCCGGTTATTATTGTTATACAGGGGGAGCTGCCTGTGGTGTCCTGTTATTGTTATACAGGGGGAGCAGCCTGTAGTGTCCTGTAATTATTGTTGTTATACAGGGGGAGCAGCCTGTGGTGTCCTGTTATTGTTATACAGGGGGAGCAGCCTGTGGTGTCCTGTTATTATTATACAGGGGGAGTAGCCTGTGGTGTCCTGTTATTATTGTTATACAGGGGGAGCAGCCTGTGGTGTCCTGTTATTGTTATACAGGGGGAGCAGCCTGTAGTGTCCTGTTATTATTGTTATACAGGGGGAGCAGCCTGTGGTGTCCTGTTATTGTTATACAGGGGGAGCAGTCTGTGGTGTCGTTATTATTGTACAGGGGGAGTAGCCTGTGGTGTCCTGTTATTATTGTTATACAGGGGGAGCAGCCTGTGGTGTCCTGTTATTGTTATACAGGGGGAGCAGCCTGTAGTGTCCTGTTATTATTGTTATACAGGGGGAGCAGCCTGTGGTGTCCTGTTATTGTTATACAGGGGGAGCAGCCTGTGGTGTACTGTTATTATTGTTATACAGGGGGAGCAGCCTGTGGTGTCCTGTTATTGTTATACAGGGGGAGCAGCCTGTAGTGTCCTGTTATTATTGTTATACAGGGGGAGCAGCCTGTGGTGTCCTGTTATTGTTATACAGGGGGAGCAGCCTGTGGTGTCCTGTTATTATTGTACAGGGGGAGCAGCCTATGGTGTTCTGTTATTATTATACAGGGGGAGCAGACTGTGGTGTCCTGTTATTATACAGGGGAGCAGCCTATGGTGTCCTGTTATTATTGTTATACCGGGGGAGCAGCCTGTGGTGTCCTGTTATTATTATACAGGGGGAGTAGCCTGTGGTGTCCTGTTATTATTGTTATACAGGGGGAGCAGCCTGTGGTGCCCTGTTATTATTATACAGGGGGAGTAGCCTGTGGTGTCCTGTTATTATTGTTATACAGGGGGAGCAGCCTGTGGTGTCCTGTTATTGTTATACAGGGGGAGCAGCCTGTGGTGTCCTGTTATTATTATACAGGGGGAGTAGCCTGTGGTGTCCTGTTATTATTATTATACAGGGGGAGCAGCCTGTGGTGTCCTGTTATTATTATACAGGAGGAGCAGCCTGTGGTGTCCTGTTATTATTATACAGGGGGAGTAGCCTGTGGTGTCCTGTTATTATTGTTATACAGGGGGAGCAGCCTGTAGTGTCCTGTTATTGTTATACAGGGGGAGCAGCCTGTGGTGTCCTGTTATTATTATACAGGGGGAGTAGCCTGTGGTGTCCTGTTATTATTGTTATACAGGGGGAGCAGCCTGTGGTGTCCTGTTATTGTTATACAGGGGGAGCAGCCTGTGGTGTCCTGTTATTATTATACAGGGGGAGTAGCCTGTGGTGTCCGGTTATTATTGTTATACAGGGGGAGCAGCCTGTGGTGTCCTGTTATTGTTATACAGGGGGAGCAGCCTGTAGTGTCCTGTTATTATTGTTATACAGGGGGAGCAGCCTGTGGTGTCCTGTTATTGTTATACAGGGGGAGCAGCCTGTGGTGTCCTGTTATTATTATACAGGGGGAGTAGCCTGTGGTGTCCTGTTATTATTGTTATACAGGGGGAGCAGCCTGTGGTGTCCTGTTATTGTTATACAGGGGGAGCAGCCTGTAGTGTCCTGTTATTATTGTTATACAGGGGGAGCAGCCTGTGGTGTCCTGTTATTGTTATACAGGGGGAGCAGCCTGTGGTGTCGTTATTATTGTACAGGGGGAGTAGCCTGTGGTGTCCTGTTATTATTGTTATACAGGGGGAGCAGCCTGTGGTGTCCTGTTATTGTTATACAGGGGGAGCAGCCTGTAGTGTCCTGTTATTATTGTTATACAGGGGGAGCAGCCTGTGGTGTCCTGTTATTGTTATACAGGGGGAGCAGCCTGTGGTGTCCTGTTATTATTGTACAGGGGGAGCAGCATGTGGTGTCCTGTTATTATTATACAGGAGGAGCAGCCTGTGGTGTCCTGTAATTATTATACAGGGGGAGTAGCCTGTGGTGTCCTGTTATTATTGTTATACAGGGGGAGCAGCCTGTAGTGTCCTGTTACTGTTATACAGGGGGAGCAGCCTGTGGTGTCCTGTTATTATTATACAGGGGGAGTAGCCTGTGGTGTCCTGTTATTATTGTTATACAGGGGGAGCAGCCTGTGGTGTCCTGTTATTGTTATACAGG
Organism: Crinia signifera; assembly: GCF_055691185.1. Lineage (NCBI taxonomy): Eukaryota > Metazoa > Chordata > Amphibia > Anura > Myobatrachidae > Crinia > Crinia signifera. Next base: position 2,985,458 of record NC_139222.1, on the reverse strand, counting down.
GGGAGCAGCCTGTGGTGTCCTGTTATTATTATACAGGGGGAGTAGCCTGTGGTGTCCTGTTATTATTGTTATACAGGGGGAGCAGCCTGTGGTGTCCTGTTATTGTTATACAGGGGGAGCAGCCTGTAGTGTCCTGTTATTATTGTTATACAGGGGGAGCAGCCTGTGGTGTCCTGTTATTGTTATACAGGGGGAGCAGCCTGTGGTGTCCTGTTATTATTATACAGGGGGAGTAGCCTGTGGTGTCCTGTTATTATTGTTATACAGGGGGAGCAGCCTGTGGTGTCCTGTTATTGTTATACAGGGGGAGCAGCCTGTAGTGTCCTGTTATTATTGTTATACAGGGGGAGCAGCCTGCGGTGTCCTGTTATTATTGTACAGGGGGAGCAGCATGTGGTGTCCTGTTATTATTATACAGGGGGAGCAGCCTGTAGTGTCCTGTTATTGTTATACAGGGGGAGCAGCCTGTGGTGTCCTGTTATTATTGTTATACAGGGGGAGCAGCCTGTGGTGTCCTGTTATTGTTATACAGGGGGAGCAGCCTGTGGTGTCCTGTTATTATTATACAGGGGGAGTAGCCTGTGGTGTCCTGTTATTATTGTTATACAGGGGGAGCAGCCTGTGGTGTCCTGTTATTGTTATACAGGGGGAGCAGCCTGTAGTGTCCTGTTATTATTGTTATACAGGGGGAGCAGCCTGTGGTGTCCTGTTATTGTTATACAGGGGGAGCAGCCTGTGGTGTCCTGTTATTATTATACAGGGGGAGTAGCCTGTGGTGTCCGGTTATTATTGTTATACAGGGGGAGCAGCCTGTGGTGTCCTGTTATTGTTATACAGGGGGAGCAGCCTGTAGTGTCCTGTTATTATTGTTATACAGGGGGAGCAGCCTGTGGTGTCCTGTTATTGTTATACAGGGGGAGCAGCCTGTGGTGTCGTTATTATTGTACAGGGGGAGTAGCCTGTGGTGTCTTGTTATTATTGTTATACAGGGGGAGCAGCCTGTGGTGTCCTGTTATTGTTATACAGGGGGAGCAGCCTGTAGTGTCCTGTTATTATTGTTATACAGGGGGAGCAGCCTGTGGTGTCCTGTTATTGTTATACAGGGGGAGCAGCCTGTGGTGTCGTTATTATTGTACAGGGGGAGTAGCCTGTGGTGTCCTGTTATTATTGTTATACAGGGGGAGCAGCCTGTGGTGTCCTGTTATTGTTATACAGGGGGAGCAGCCTGTAGTGTCCTGTTATTATTGTTATACAGGGGGAGCAGCCTGTGGTGTCCTGTTATTGTTATACAGGGGGAGCAGCCTGTGGTGTCCTGTTATTATTGTACAGGGGGAGCAGCATGTGGTGTCCTGTTATTATTATACAGGAGGAGCAGCCTGTGGTGTCCTGTTATTATTATACAGAGGGAGTAGCCTGTGGTGTCCTGTTATTATTGTTATACAGGGGTAGCAGCCTGTAGTGTCCTGTTATTGTTATACAGGGGGAGCAGCCTGTGGTGTCCTGTTATTATTATACAGGGGGAGTAGCCTGTGGTGTCCTGTTATTATTGTTATACAGGGGGAGCAGCCTGTGGTGTCCTGTTATTGTTATACAGGGGGAGCAGCCTGTGGTGTCCTGTTATTATTATACAGGGGGAGTAGCCTGTGGTGTCCTGTTATTATTGTTATACAGGGGGAGCAGCCTGTGGTGTCCTGTTATTGTTATACAGGGGGAGCAGCCTGTAGTGTCCTGTTATTATTGTTATACAGGGGGAGCAGTCTGTGGTGTCCTGTTATTGTTATACAGGGGGAGCAGCCTGTGGTGTCCTGTTATTATTATACAGGGGGAGTAGCCTGTGGTGTCCTGTTATTATTGTTATACAGGGGGAGCAGCCTGTGGTGTCCTGTTATTGTTATACAGGGGGAGCAGCCTGTAGTGTCCTGTTATTATTGTTATACAGGGGGAGCAGCCTGTGGTGTCCTGTTATTGTTATACAGGGGGAGCAGCCTGTGGTGTCGTTATTATTGTACAGGGGGAGTAGCCTGTGGTGTCCTGTTATTATTGTTATACAGGGGGAGCAGCCTGTGGTGTCCTGTTATTGTTATACAGGGGGAGCAGCCTGTAGTGTCCTGTTATTATTGTTATACAGGGGGAGCAGCCTGTGGTGTCCTGTTATTGTTATACAGGGGGAGCAGCCTGTGGTGTCCTGTTATTATTGTACAGGGGGAGCAGCATGTGGTGTCCTGTTATTATTATACAGGGGGAGCAGCCTGTAGTGTCCTGTTATTGTTATACAGGGGGAGCAGCCTGTGGTGTCCTGTTATTATTGTTATACAGGGGGAGCAGCCTGTGGTGTCCTGTTATTGTTATACAGGGGGAGCAGCCTGTGGTGTCCTGTTATTATTATACAGGGGGAGTAGCCTGTGGTGTCCTGTTATTATTGTTATACAGGGGGAGCAGCCTGTGGTGTCCTGTTATTGTTATACAGGGGGAGCAGCCTGTAGTGGCCTGTTATTATTGTTATACAGGGGGAGCAGCCTGTGGTGTCCTGTTATTGTTATACAGGGGGAGCAGCCTGTGGTGTCCTGTTATTATTATACAGGGGGAGTAGCCTGTGGTGTCCTGTTATTATTGTTATACAGGGGGAGCAGCCTGTGGTGTCCTGTTATTGTTATACAGGGGGAGCAGCCTGTAGTGTCCTGTTATTATTGTTATACAGGGGGAGCAGCCTGTGGTGTCCTGTTATTGTTATACAGGGGGAGCAGCCTGTGGTGTCGTTATTACTGTACAGGGGGAGTAGCCTGTGGTGTCCTGTTATTATTGTTATACAGGGGGAGCAGCCTGTGGTGTCCTGTTATTGTTATACAGGGGGAGCAGCCTGTAGTGTCCTGTTATTATTGTTATACAGGGGGAGCAGCCTGTGGTGTCCTGTTATTGTTATACAGGGGGAGCAGCCTGTGGTGTCCTGTTATTATTGTACAGGGGGAGCAGCATGTGGTGTCCTGTTATTATTATACAGGAGGAGCAGCCTGTGGTGTCCTGTTATTATTATACAGGGGGAGTAGCCTGTGGTGTCCTGTTATTATTGTTATACAGGGGGAGCAGCCTGTAGTGTCCTGTTATTGTTATACAGGGGGAGCAGCCTGTGGTGTCCTGTTATTATTATACAGGGGGAGTAGCCTGTGGTGTCCTGTTATTATTGTTATACAGGGGGAGCAGCCTGTGGTGTCCTGTTATTGTTATACAGGGGGAGCAGCCTGTGGTGTCCTGTTATTATTATACAGGGGGAGTAGCCTGTGGTGTCCTGTTATTATTGTTATACAGGGGGAGCAGCCTGTGGTGTCCTGTTATTGTTATACAGGGGGAGCAGCCTGTAGTGTCCTGTTATTATTGTTATACAGGGGGAGCAGCCTGTGGTGTCCTGTTATTGTTATACAGGGGGAGCAGCCTGTGGTGTCCTGTTATTATTATACAGGGGGAGTAGCCTGTGGTGTCCTGTTATTATTGTTATACAGGGGGAGCAGCCTGTGGTGTCCTGTTATTGTTATACAGGGGGAGCAGCCTGTAGTGTCCTGTTATTATTGTTATACAGGGGGAGCAGCCTGCGGTGTCCTGTTATTATTGTACAGGGGGAGCAGCATGTGGTGTCCTGTTATTATTATACAGGGGGAGCAGCCTGTAGTGTCCTGTTATTGTTATACAGGGGGAGCAGCCTGTGGTGTCCTGTTATTATTGTTATACAGGGGGAGCAGCCTGTGGTGTCCTGTTATTGTTATACAGGGGGAGCAGCCTGTGGTGTCCTGTTATTATTATACAGGGGGAGTAGCCTGTGGTGTCCTGTTATTATTGTTATACAGGGGGAGCAGCCTGTGGTGTCCTGTTATTGTTATACAGGGGGAGCAGCCTGTAGTGTCCTGTTATTATTGTTATACAGGGGGAGCAGCCTGTGGTGTCCTGTTATTGTTATACAGGGGGAGCAGCCTGTGGTGTCCTGTTATTATTATACAGGGGGAGTAGCCTGTGGTGTCCGGTTATTATTGTTATACAGGGGGAGCAGCCTGTGGTGTCCTGTTATTGTTATACAGGGGGAGCAGCCTGTAGTGTCCTGTTATTATTGTTATACAGGGGGAGCAGCCTGTGGTGTCCTGTTATTGTTATACAGGGGGAGCAGCCTGTGGTGTCGTTATTATTGTACAGGGGGAGTAGCCTGTGGTGTCTTGTTATTATTGTTATACAGGGGGAGCAGCCTGTGGTGTCCTGTTATTGTTATACAGGGGGAGCAGCCTGTAGTGTCCTGTTATTATTGTTATACAGGGGGAGCAGCCTGTGGTGTCCTGTTATTGTTATACAGGGGGAGCAGCCTGTGGTGTCGTTATTATTGTACAGGGGGAGTAGCCTGTGGTGTCCTGTTATTATTGTTATACAGGGGGAGCAGCCTGTGGTGTCCTGTTATTGTTATACAGGGGGAGCAGCCTGTAGTGTCCTGTTATTATTGTTATACAGGGGGAGCAGCCTGTGGTGTCCTGTTATTGTTATACAGGGGGAGCAGCCTGTGGTGTCCTGTTATTATTGTACAGGGGGAGCAGCATGTGGTGTCCTGTTATTATTATACAGGAGGAGCAGCCTGTGGTGTCCTGTTATTATTATACAGAGGGAGTAGCCTGTGGTGTCCTGTTATTATTGTTATACAGGGGTAGCAGCCTGTAGTGTCCTGTTATTGTTATACAGGGGGAGCAGCCTGTGGTGTCCTGTTATTATTATACAGGGGGAGTAGCCTGTGGTGTCCTGTTATTATTGTTATACAGGGGGAGCAGCCTGTGGTGTCCTGTTATTGTTATACAGGGGGAGCAGCCTGTGGTGTCCTGTTATTATTATACAGGGGGAGTAGCCTGTGGTGTCCTGTTATTATTGTTATACAGGGGGAGCAGCCTGTGGTGTCCTGTTATTGTTATACAGGGGGAGCAGCCTGTAGTGTCCTGTTATTATTGTTATACAGGGGGAGCAGTCTGTGGTGTCCTGTTATTGTTATACAGGGGGAGCAGCCTGTGGTGTCCTGTTATTATTATACAGGGGGAGTAGCCTGTGGTGTCCTGTTATTATTGTTATACAGGGGGAGCAGCCTGTGGTGTCCTGTTATTGTTATACAGGGGGAGCAGCCTGTAGTGTCCTGTTATTATTGTTATACAGGGGGAGCAGCCTGTGGTGTCCTGTTATTGTTATACAGGGGGAGCAGCCTGTGGTGTCGTTATTATTGTACAGGGGGAGTAGCCTGTGGTGTCCTGTTATTATTGTTATACAGGGGGAGCAGCCTGTGGTGTCCTGTTATTGTTATACAGGGGGAGCAGCCTGTAGTGTCCTGTTATTATTGTTATACAGGGGGAGCAGCCTGTGGTGTCCTGTTATTGTTATACAGGGGGAGCAGCCTGTGGTGTCCTGTTATTATTGTACAGGGGGAGCAGCATGTGGTGTCCTGTTATTATTATACAGGGGGAGCAGCCTGTAGTGTCCTGTTATTGTTATACAGGGGGAGCAGCCTGTGGTGTCCTGTTATTATTGTTATACAGGGGGAGCAGCCTGTGGTGTCCTGTTATTGTTATACAGGGGGAGCAGCCTGTGGTGTCCTGTTATTATTATACAGGGGGAGTAGCCTGTGGTGTCCTGTTATTATTGTTATACAGGGGGAGCAGCCTGTGGTGTCCTGTTATTGTTATACAGGGGGAGCAGCCTGTAGTGGCCTGTTATTATTGTTATACAGGGGGAGCAGCCTGTGGTGTCCTGTTATTGTTATACAGGGGGAGCAGCCTGTGGTGTCCTGTTATTATTATACAGGGGGAGTAGCCTGTGGTGTCCTGTTATTATTGTTATACAGGGGGAGCAGCCTGTGGTGTCCTGTTATTGTTATACAGGGGGAGCAGCCTGTAGTGTCCTGTTATTATTGTTATACAGGGGGAGCAGCCTGTGGTGTCCTGTTATTGTTATACAGGGGGAGCAGCCTGTGGTGTCGTTATTACTGTACAGGGGGAGTAGCCTGTGGTGTCCTGTTATTATTGTTATACAGGGGGAGCAGCCTGTGGTGTCCTGTTATTGTTATACAGGGGGAGCAGCCTGTAGTGTCCTGTTATTATTGTTATACAGGGGGAGCAGCCTGTGGTGTCCTGTTATTGTTATACAGGGGGAGCAGCCTGTGGTGTCCTGTTATTATTGTACAGGGGGAGCAGCATGTGGTGTCCTGTTATTATTATACAGGAGGAGCAGCCTGTGGTGTCCTGTTATTATTATACAGGGGGAGTAGCCTGTGGTGTCCTGTTATTATTGTTATACAGGGGGAGCAGCCTGTAGTGTCCTGTTATTGTTATACAGGGGGAGCAGCCTGTGGTGTCCTGTTATTATTATACAGGGGGAGTAGCCTGTGGTGTCCTGTTATTATTGTTATACAGGGGGAGCAGCCTGTGGTGTCCTGTTATTGTTATACAGGGGGAGCAGCCTGTGGTGTCCTGTTATTATTATACAGGGGGAGTAGCCTGTGGTGTCCTGTTATTATTGTTATACAGGGGGAGCAGCCTGTGGTGTCCTGTTATTGTTATACAGGGGGAGCAGCCTGTAGTGTCCTGTTATTATTGTTATACAGGGGGAGCAGTCTGTGGTGTCCTGTTATTGTTATACAGGGGGAGCAGCCTGTGGTGTCCTGTTATTATTATACAGGGGGAGTAGCCTGTGGTGTCCTGTTATTATTGTTATACAGGGGGAGCAGCCTGTGGTGTCCTGTTATTGTTATACAGGGGGAGCAGCCTGTAGTGTCCTGTTATTATTGTTATACAGGGGGAGCAGCCTGTGGTGTCCTGTTATTGTTATACAGGGGGAGCAGCCTGTGGTGTCGTTATTATTGTACAGGGGGAGTAGCCTGTGGTGTCCTGTTATTATTGTTATACAAGGGGAGCAGCCTGTGGTGTCCTGTTATTGTTATACAGGGGGAGCAGCCTGTAGTGTCCTGTTATTATTGTTATACAGGGGGAGCAGCCTGTGGTGTCCTGTTATTGTTATACAGGGGGAGCAGCCTGTGGTGTCCTGTTATTATTGTACAGGGGGAGCAGCATGTGGTGTCCTGTTATTATTATACAGGGGGAGCAGCCTGTAGTGTCCTGTTATTGTTATACAGGGGGAGCAGCCTGTGGTGTCCTGTTATTATTGTTATACAGGGGGAGCAGCCTGTGGTGTCCTGTTATTGTTATACAGGGGGAGCAGCCTGTGGTGTCCTGTTATTATTATACAGGGGGAGTAGCCTGTGGTGTCCTGTTATTATTGTTATACAGGGGGAGCAGCCTGTGGTGTCCTGTTATTGTTATACAGGGGGAGCAGCCTGTAGTGTCCTGTTATTATTGTTATACAGGGGGAGCAGCCTGTGGTGTCCTGTTATTGTTATACAGGGGGAGCAGCCTGTGGTGTCCTGTTATTATTATACAGGGGGAGTAGCCTGTGGTGTCCTGTTATTATTGTTATACAGGGGGAGCAGCCTGTGGTGTCCTGTTATTGTTATACAGGGGGAGCAGCCTGTAGTGTCCTGTTATTATTGTTATACAGGGGGAGCAGCCTGTGGTGTCCTGTTATTGTTATACAGGGGGAGCAGCCTGTGGTGTCGTTATTATTGTACAGGGGGAGTAGCCTGTGGTGTCCTGTTATTATTGTTATACAGGGGGAGCAGCCTGTGGTGTCCTGTTATTGTTATACAGGGGGAGCAGCCTGTAGTGTCCTGTTATTATTGTTATACAGGGGGAGCAGCCTGTGGTGTCCTGTTATTGTTATACAGGGGGAGCAGCCTGTGGTGTCCTGTTATTATTATACAGGGGGAGCAGCCTGTGGTGTCCTGTTATTATTATTATTATACAGGGGGAGCAGCCTGTGGTGTCCTGTTATTATTGTAATAGAAAAGGAAGCATCTTTCACAGGAAAATATAATGATTTGCTCAGAAACCAACAATTAAATTATTAACCCTCTGAACGCCAAGTGAATTTGTCAGAATAGGGGTGTAAATTGCCCAGCAGACATTGTTATTCATCATAGTGACCTGATGTCATCTCATATAGGGGAAATCATCTCTTTTTACCCAACATTTTCTATTTGAATTTATATAACAAATGTGAGTGACATCGGCATTTTCAGTGGATATCTTGAACATCTCTTACAAAGCTGTTGGCACTGAAAGGGTTAAGCACCTATATAGGAAAGAAGTCACCAATTAACGCTATAGGTGCCCCGAGTAATCGAGTACTCAACAGTCAATAGCACAAAACATACAAGAATTCTGAATAGAGCGACTTCCATAGAGTAATAGAAATGACTGATTACTCATTATGAAGCAACATTGCTTTAGGAACCTTGTTGTTTGTGTAATAAGTAATATAAGCCATGTAACGCTCCTCTGCATTGGAGCAAGTCCCAAAGAGGACTGTTTTAGGACTATAATACAGTGATATGGGATTCACCGAACTATTGCAGCACTGTCCAGGATCACGTAAAACGTGAGTTGGCTGCGGACCCTACAAACGTTTCTATTTTTGCTATTTCGCAGGCTTGTATCAACATATTTGGGGGTATTTAATCCAGGATTCCGACTGGAGGAACGTCCCGACAGTCGGAAATCCGGGAAATTTTCGTCTGGTCCAAGAGCACCTCGACTGTTGTATTGAACAGAATTGTTTTGTTACATTGCCTGCCTGCCTTTAAGTCTCTACGCTCGTTTGTTGTGCAGCTACCAGATTGATATATATTGACATATGAAACTTGTTACTTTGCATACCATAGGGGTATGTTCATGTCCCTCTTTGTACGTCACAATTTGTATATATACACACACGTGACACTTCCCTGCTGTTATTCTCGCTGCCTTGGATTGAATAAATCTTCGTCCTAGCGCTCGTGAAAAGTCAGTGGCAGGGTTCCCTGCCCTGATGCCTGCTGGGTACTTGCCTGACCGCCTGGCACCATTTAAGAATCTGACTGATCCAAACATAAGAGTCACTCCATGGATCACAGAACATGGGAACTGTAGGAGCTGGGAAACAGAAGCTGGTGTGTCTGGTTGGTGGCTGGCTCATATCACTCGCTGGATTGTTACAACTCCTATCAATCCTAAAACACTCACCAGTAAAATCACTGTGCTGCAGCCATGATCACATGATCCTGACAGCCAATGGCCTTTCACTGCTGCCTATTTAATCCTCTTCAGGAGAGCAGCACATTGACAGAGCAGCACCTTCCTGAGATAGTTCCTGGTCCCCGGGCTTCAGTCGTTCCTAGTACTCCGGTCTTTGTGAATGAGACCCAGATGGACGGATTCCCAGAAAAGTACTTCAACAACAACTTAAATATGAAATATACATTTATTATAATTAATATGACCCGGGTTTTTTGTGTCACCAGCGCTTAAGTGTGGAGAGGTCAGAAGTAACTGTGAATCAGCTGCCACCTGATGGAGGAATGCCAGCCCCCAAATAGCAGAAAGAACAAATGGCGGTTTTCAGGTGGCGCTTAAGACAGATAAACAGCATTTGTTTAAATTAGTCATTTATTTTTTAACAACATAAGACTAATGTATCCCGGCGGGTATCACATTAACCAATAAAGATGCACAAATACAAAACAACAATATAAAAAAATCACTGTCATGGGAGCTGTAGCTTTTTCCTCTAAATAATCAATGTGTATTAGAGTCCGTATTGATAGCACCCGGGATTAAGGTTACAGTAGTGGTCGGTTAAATCCACAGTAATTTCCTCTGGGTGCTGGGTGTAATAATTGGGGAACTCAATATAAGTCACACTCCCATAGAGAGATGAAAGATAGTAGACAAGGTGCGTCGGGCTGCGTAATAATGGCAGGTATGGCAAGTGTCCATCGCTGTAAGGCAAGCGGATATTAGCTCTCCTTTCGCTGATGGGTCACTGGTCCGTGGACCTGGGCTTCGGTGGCTCTATCAGCATGGAGGTGCCTCTCCACGTAATCCGCCTCAGCTTCAGGGAGCCTGCAATCGGCTCTACCTCAGAGTCGATAATAAGCTGTATTTGCGGGGTGAACGTGGGACAGCAGGCGGCAATTGCCGGCGATGGTGTACCCGCTCGGCTCTCAGAAAATAGAAGCAGGCTGCTGTTAGAGAGCACATAACAAAGCCTTCGTCCATTGGTAAGGAGGCAGAAGTAGCCGTCAGCGTGTGCTCGGAGAGGTATAGTGTCGGCACAGCCGGAGTACCAAGCGCTTCGCTCCGGCCGGGTGCACGGGGTCAGAGAGAGTCTGAGAGTGTAGCAATCAGTCCTTGGATGCGTTTCGCTGCTCTCTGGGCAGATTTTCAACAGGAGTCATATACATACATTTATTGTATACTTAGCTAAGGTGATTTGATCAAATCAGTAGGTGTTCAATGCACTCATGAGCTGCACCCTCTGCGGCAAGCGTTACATTCATATCTTCCTGGCACGTCCTCAGTCAGTGTTTCCCTCCAGGCAATGAGGCTAACACTGACCGAGTCCAGCTTACATCGGCTGGAGAACTCCGTACTAAGCTATTTCATAGTTACAACGTACAAATTGTAATATACTATAAATGGCTAAAAAACAAACAGCAGGGGGCACTGTGGCCTCAATTTTGAAAGTTGGCAATAATATCCTAATACAATGTATCACATGGATTATATAGATTTGAAACACAAGGTGAACAATATTGTCCCAGGATTGAGAAGCAAGGATTCTAATGTTGACATTGTCTGTTTCTGCCTCCTATATTCGCCCCATTCCAAAGGGATTAGACTCCCCTACTAATAACCCAGATGAACTTTTTGGCAGCCTGTTGCTTTGCTTCCGTGCAGGATACCGGATATACAGATGGAGCAAGGTTTATCTATCCGTGCTCACATGAAGGCAACAAGGTAGTTGTCGTGGCACATGGAAACATGGCACAAAGGATCAGCTACTCCCTGCTTCAGTCTTAGGAGGGAGGTGCGGCATTGCCATGGGTTACGGCGTTGCTTCCAAGTCATGTGTCTGTGTGCTTTCCGTGTGCTGAGTAAACTGTGCAGGGTATTACTAATAATAACCGGCCTTTCACTCTGTGGCTAACCTGAGGGGTAACATGGTAAGGTTATGCTAAGGTGACTATTACTGACGGTCTTTCTGTATATACGCTGCTCAAACAAATAAAGGGAACACTTAAACAACACAATGTAACTCCAAGTCAGTCACACTTCTGTGACATCACACTGTCCACTTAGAAAGCAACACTGACTGACAATCAGTTCCGCATGCTGTTGTGCAGATGGAATAGACAACAGGTGGAAATTATAGGCAATTAGCAAGACCCCCCAATAAAGGAGATGTTCTGCAGGTGGCGACCACAGACCACTTCTCAGCTCCTATGCTTTCTGGCTGATGTTCTGGTCACTTGTGAAAGCTGGCGGTGCTGTCACTCTAGTGGTAGAATGAGACGGAGTCTACACCCACACAAGTGGCTCAGGTAGTGCAGCTCATCCAGGATGGCAAATCAATGCGAGCTGTGGCAAGGTTTGCTGTGTCTGTCAGCCTAGTGTCCAGAGCATGGAGGAGCTACCAGGAGACAGGCCAGTGCATCAGGAGACGTGGAGGAGGCCAACAACCCAGCAGCAGGACCGCTACCTCCGCCTTTGTGCAAGGAGGAACAGGAGGAGCAGAGCCCTGCAAAATGACCTCCAGCAGGCCACAAATGTGTGTGTGTGTGTGTGTGTACTCAAATGGTCAGAAACAGACTCCATGAAGGTAGTATGAGGGCCCAACGTCCACAGGTGGGGGTTGTGCTTACAGCCCAACACCGGGCAGGATGTTTGGCATTTGCCTGAGAACACCAAGATTGGCATTCGCCACTGGCGCCCTGTGCTCTTCACAGATGAAAGCAGGTTCACACTGAGCACGTGACAGAGTCTGGAGACGCCAAGGAGAATGTTCTGCTGCCTACAACATCCTCCAGCATGACCGGTTTGGCAGTGGGTCAGTAATGGTGTGGGGTGGCATTTCTTTGGGGTGAGGGGGGGGGGGGAGCGCATGTCTCGCTCCATCCACCAACTCCACGTTGCACCACAGACTGTTCAGGAGTTGGCGGATGATTTAGTCCAGGTCTGGGAGGAGATCCCTCAGGAGACCATCCAGCACCTCATCAGGAGCATGCCCGGGCGTTGTAGGGAGGTCATACAGGCACGTGGAGGCCACACACACTACTGAGCCTCATTCTGACTTGTGTTAAGGACATTACATCAAAGTCGGATCCGCCCGTAGTGTGTTTTTCCACATTAATTTTGAGTGTGACTCCAGACTTGGGTTAATAAATTTGATTTCCATTGATCATGTGATTTTGTTGTCAGCACATTCAGCTATGTAAAGAACAAAGTATTTAATAAGAATATTTCATTCATTCAGATCTAGGATGTGTTAGGTTAGTGTTCCCTTTATTTTTTTGAGCAGTGTACTTTAATTACTGATGCTACATGTATAACGGGTGTGTGTAAAATAAAGGTAATACATTTCTACCTTTGCTATTGCGTATTCCTGTGCGATCTTTGGGACTCAGAAGGAACCAGGGTGTTATGTTAGAGGCAAATATGGTGACTTGGGGTCCTCAAATTCATTAAATGGCAAGAATCCTAAGATCAATACTATGACTTGATTTCTTACCACCAGGAATTAAAAAAATTGGATTTTAACCAGTTTCATAATAGAATCTGTTTTTAAAAATGATAATGCATTTTATTTAGAAAAATAGACGCAATATAATAATGTGGTGTGTTATAAAAATGCTAACACGCATGCAAGGCCCTGTCGAAAGTGATGTCGAGATGAGAACACATTGCTAAGTGTGTACCCAACTACACTTTCATCCAAGTGAAATGTAAAACATTTCCATACGGAGAGCATGCAAATAGTATCTCACCAATGTGACTTCTCTGATGTCTAACAAGATCGGAGTTATATATATATATTTTTATAATATTACACACTCAGGGAAATGGCCTATCATCTGTGTGATGTCTCTGATGTTTAACAAGATTTGATTTCTGTGTAAAACATTTCCCACACTCAGAGCAGGAAAATGGTTTCTCACCAGTGTGACTTCTCTGATGTATAATGAGATGAGATTTCAGTGTAAAACGTTTCCCACAATCAGAGCATAAAAATGGCTTCTCACCAGTGTGACTTCTCTGATGTATAATGAGATGTTGTTTCCGTGTAAAACATTTCCCACACTCAGAACATGGAAATGGCTTCTCACCTGTGTGATTTCTCTGATGTTTAATGAAATATGATTTCTGTTTAAAATATTTCCCGCACTCAAAGCATTGAAATGGCCTATCTCCTGTGTGACTTTTCTTATGCCTAGAAAGATCTGATTTAGAAGTAAAACATTTCCCACACTCAGAGCATGGAAATGGCCTCTCGCCTGTGTGACTTCTCTGATGTATAACAAGAGCTGTTTTCAGTGTGAAACATTTCCCACACTCAGAGCATGAAAATGGTTTCTCACCTGTGTGACATCTCTGATGTGTAACAAGACGTGATTTTTGTGTAAAACATTTCCCACATGCAGAACATGTAAATATATTGCCACGTGTATGAGCTGCACTATATGTACGAAAGGCTGAGGTATCAGGAGAACTGTCCGCACGATGAGATGGACCAGATGATATATCAGCACTGTGAGGTTCTGGATGTATATATAGAGTAACAATGTTATCTCCTGGAGAATCCTGTGTGATGTCATCTTCTACGTCATTCTCTGCAGACAAGAGGAGACCTCCCTCTGAGGCACCTGCCCGAAATAACATACCTGTATTATTATTCACAGCACTGTACAGGGACTATAGCCATTCACATCAGTCACACCAGGGAGCTTACAATCTATTTTCCCTACCACATGGACAGGCGCAAATTAGGGTTAATTTGCTATCCGAAGCCAAGTAACCAAGAAATACATACAAACTCCAAACAAACAGCACGTTGTCTGGGAATTCAACACATGACTTCAGTGCTGCAAGAGAGCAATACTGACCACTGTACCATCATGTTACTATTAGGAGTGGGGAGGAGACTGGTCAGATCTCTGGGCTGGTAACACACAGTGACATGATGTGAGGGGGAGGGCAGGAGTATACTAGGGACTGATGGCTCCTGATGTATGAGATACACCAGAGAGTGCAGGGAGGAGACTGGTCAGATCTCTGGGCTGGTAACACACAGTGACATGATGTGAGGGGCGGAGCAGGAGTATAATAGGGACTGATGGCTCCTGATGTATGAGATACACCAGAGAGTGCAGGGAGGAGACTGGTCAGATCTCTGGGCTGGTAACACACAGTGACATGATGTGAGGGGCGGAGCAGGAGTATAATAGGGACTGATGGCTCCTGATGTATGAGATACACCAGAGAGTGCGGGGAGGAGACTGGTCAGATCTCTTGGCTGGTAACACACAGTGACATGATATAAGGGGAGAGCAGGAGTATAATAGGGGCTGATGGCTCCTGATGTATGAGATACACCAGAGAGTGCGGGGAGGAGACTGGTCAGAGCTCTGGGCTGGTAACACACAGTGACATGATGTGAGGGGAGAGCAGGAGTATAATAGGGGCTGATGGCACCTGATGTATGAGATACACCAGAGAGTGCGGGGAGGAGACTGGTCAGATCTCTGGGCTGGTAACACACAGTGACATGATGTGAGGGGGAGAGCAGGAGTATAATAGGGGCTGATGGCTACTGATGTATGAGATACACCAGAGAGTGCGGGGAGGAGACTGGTCAGATCTCTGGGCTGGTAACACACAGTGACATGATATAAGGGGAGAGCAGGAGTATAATAGGGGCTGATGGCTCCTGATGTATGAGATACACCAGAGAGTGCGGGAGGAGACTGATCAGATCTCTGGGCTGGTAACACACAGTGACATGATGTGAGGGGAGAGCAGGAGTATAATAGTTACTGATGGTTCCTGATGTATGAGATACACCAGAGAGTGCGGGGAGGAGACTGGTCAGATCTCTGGGCTGGTAACACACAGTGACATGATGTGAGATGGGAGAGCAGGAGTATAATAGGGGCTGATGGCTCCTGATGTATGAGATACACCAGAGAGTGCGGGGAGGAGACTGGTCAGATCTCTGGGCTGGTAACACACAGTGACATGATGTGAGATGGGAGAGCAGGAGTATAATAGGGGCTGATGGCTCCTGATGTATGAGATACAACAGAGAGTGCAGGGAGGAGACTCGTCAGATCTCTGGGCTGGTAACACACAGTGACATGATGTGAGGGGGAGAGCAGGAGTATAATAGGGGCTGATGGCTCCTGATGTATGAGATACACCAGAGAGTGCAGGGAGGAGACTGGTCAGATCTCTGGGCTGGTAACACACAGTGACATGATGTGAGGGGGAGAGCAGGAGTATAATAGGGACTGATGGCTCCTGATGTATGAGATACACCAGAGAGTGCAGGGAGGAGACTAGTCAGATCTCTGGGCTGGTAACACAGTAACATGATGTGAGGGGAGAGCAGGAGTATAATAGGGGCTGATGGCTCCTGATGTATGAGATACACCAGAGAGTGCGGGGAGGAGACTGGTCAGATCTCTGGGCTGGTAACACACAGTGACCTGATGTTAGGGGGAGAGCAGGAGTATAATAGGGGCTGATGGCTCCTGATGTATGAGATACACCAGAGAGTGCGGGGAGGAGACTGGTCAGATCTCTGGGCTAGTAACACACAGACATGATGTGAGATGGGAGAGCAGGAGTATAATAGGGGCTGATGGCTCCTGATGTATGAGATACACCAGAGAGTGCGGGGAGGAGACTGGTCAGATCTCTGGGCTGGTAACACACAGTGACATGATGTGAGATGGGAGAGCAGGAGTATAATAGGGGCTGATGGCTCCTGATGTATGAGATACAACAGAGAGTGCAGGGAGGAGACTGGTCAGATCTCTGGGCTGGTAACACACAGTGACATGATGTGAGGGGGAGAGCAGGAGTATAATAGGGGCTGATGGCTGCTGATGTATGAGATACACCAGAGAGTGTGGGGAGGAGACTGGTCAGATCTCTGGGCTGGTAACACACAGTGACATGATGTGAGGGGGAGAGCAGGAGTATAATAGGGGCTGATGGCTCCTGATGTATGAGATACACCAGAGAGTGCAGGGAGGAGACTGGTCAGATCTCTGGGCTGGTAACACACAGTGACATGATGTGAGGGGGAGAGCAGGAGTATAATAGGGACTGATGGCTCCTGATGTATGAGATACACCAGAGAGTGCAGGGAGGAGACTAGTCAGATCTCTGGGCTGGTAACACAGTAACATGATGTGAGGGGAGAGCAGGAGTATAATAGGGGCTGATGGCTCCTGATGTATGAGATACACCAGAGAGTGCGGGGAGGAGACCGGTCAGATCTCTGGGCTGGTAACACACAGTGACATGATGTGAGGGGGAGAGCAGGAGTATAATAGGGGCTGATGGCTCCTGATGTATGAGATACACCAAAGAGTGCGGGGAGGAGACTGGTCAGATCTCTGGGCTGGTAACACACAGTGACATGATGTGATGGGAGAGGAGGATTATAATAGGGGCTGATGGCTGCTGATGTATGCGATACACCAGAAAGTGCGGGGAGGAGACTGGTCAGATCTCTGGGCTGGTAACACACAGTGACATGATGTGAGGGGGAGAGCAGGATTATAATAGGGGCTGATGGCTCCTGATGTATAAGATACACCAGAGAATGCGGGGAGGAGACTGGTCAGATCTCTGGGCTGGTAAAACAGTGACATGATGTGAGGGGGAGAGCAGGAGTATAATAGGGGCTGATGGCTCCTGATGTATGAGATACTCCAGAGAGTGCGGGGAGGAGACTGGTCAGATCTCTGGGCTAGTAACACACAGTGACATGATGTGAGGGGGAGAGCAGGAGTATAATAGGGGCTGATGGCTCCTGATGTATGAGATACACCAGAGAGTGCGGGGAGGAGACTGGTCAGATCTCTGGGATGGTAACACACAGTGACATGATGTGAGGGGGAGAGCAGGAGTATAATAGGGGCTGATGGCACCTGATGTATGAGATACACCAGAGAGTGCGGGGAGGAGACTGGTCAGATCTCTGGGATGGTAACACACAGTGACATGATGTGAGGGGGAGAGCAGGAGTATAATAGGGGCTGAAGGCTCCTGATGTATGAGATACTCCAGAGAGTGCGAGGAGGAGACCGGTCAGATCTCTGGGCTGGTAACACACAGTGACATGATGTGAGGGGGAGAGCAGGAGTATAATAGGGACTGATGGCTCCTGATGTATGAGATACACCAAAGAGTGCAGGGAGGAGACCGGTCAGATCTCTGGGCTGGTAACACAGTGACATGAAGTGAGGGGGAGAGCAGGAGTATAATAGGGGCTGATGGCACCTGATGTATGAGATACACCAGAGAGTGCGGGGAGGAGACTGGTCAGATCTTTGGGCTGGTAACACACAGTGACATGATGTGAGGGGGAGAGCAGGAGTATAGTAGGGGCTGATGGCTCCTGATGTATGAGATGCACCAGAGAGTGCAGGGAGGAGACTGGTCAGATCTCTGGGCTGGTAACACACAGTGACATGATGTGAGGGGGAGAGCAGGAGTATAATAGGGGCTGATGGCTCCTGATGTATGAGATACACCAGAGAGTGCGGGGAGGAGACTGGTCAGATCTCTGGACTGGTGACACACAGTGACATGATGTGAGGGGAAAAGCAGGAGTATAATAGGGGCTGATGGCTCCTGATGTATGAGATACACCAGAGAGTGCGGGGAGGAGACTGGTCAGATCTCTGGGATGGTAACACACAGTGACATGATGTGAGGGGGAGAGCAGGAGTATAATAGGGGCTGATGGCACCTGATGTATGAGATACACCAGAGAGTGCGGGGAGGAGACTGGTCAGATCTCTGGGATGGTAACACACAGTGACATGATGTGAGGGGGAGAGCAGGAGTATAATAGGGGCTGATGGCACCTGATGTATGAGATACACCAGAGAGTGCGGGGAGGAGACTGGTCAGATCTTTGGGCTGGTAACACACAGTGACATGATGTGAGGGGGAGAGCAGGAGTATAGTAGGGGCTGATGGCTCCTGATGTATGAGATGCACCAGAGAGTGCAGGGAGGAGACTGGTCAGATCTCTGGGCTGGTAACACACAGTGACATGATGTGAGGGGGAGAGCAGGAGTATAATAGGGGCTGATGGCTCCTGATGTATGAGATACACCAGAGAGTGCGGGGAGGAGACTGGTCAGATCTCTGGGCTGGTAACACACAGTGACATGATGTGAGGGGGAGAGCAGGAGTATAATAGGGGCTGATGGCTCCAGATGTATGAGATACACCAGAGAGTGCAGGGAGGAGACTGGTCAGATCTCTGGGCTGGTAACACACAGGGACATGATGTGAGGGGGAGAGCAGGAGTATAATAGGGGCTGATAGCTCCTGATGTATGAGATATACCAGAGAGTGCAGGGAGGAGACTGGTCAGATCTCTGGGCTGGTAACACACAGTGACATGATGTGAGGGGAGAGCAGGAGTATAATAGGGGCTGATGGCTCCTGATGTATGAGATACACCAGAGAGTGCGGGGATGAGACTGGTCAGATCTCTGGGCTGGTAACACACAGTGACATGATGTGAGGGGGAGAGCAGGAGTATAATAGGGGCTGATGGCTCCTGATGTATGAGATACACCAGAGAGTGCGGGGAGGAGACTGGTCAGATCTCTGGGCTGGTAACACACAGTGACATGATGTGAGGGGGAGAGCAGGAGTATAATAGGGGCTGATGGCTCCTGATGTATGAGATACACCAGAGAGTGCGGGGATGAGACTGGTCAGATCTCTGGGCTGGAAACACACAGTGACATGATGTGAGGGGGAGAGCAGGAGTATAATAGGGGCTGATGGCTCCTGATGTATGAGCTACACCAGAGAGTGTGGGGAGGAGACTGATCAGATCTCTGGGCTGGTAACACACAGTGACATGATGTGAGGGGGAGAGCAGGAGCATAATAGGGGCTGATGGCTCCTGATGTATGAGATACACCAGAGAGTGCGGGGAGGAGACTGGTCAGATCTCTGGGCTGGTAACACACAGTGACATGATGTGAGGGGGAGAGCAGGAGTATAATAGGGGCTGATGGCTCCTGGTGTATGAGATACACCAGAGAGTGTGGGGAGGAGACTGGTCAGATCTCTGGGCTGGTAACACACAGTGACATGATCTGAGAGGGAGAGCAGGAGTATAATAGGGGCTGATGGCTCCTGATGTATGAGATACACCAGAGAGTGCGGGGAGGAGACTGGTCAGATCTCTGGGCTGGTAACACACAGTGACATGATGTGAGGGGGAGAGCAGGAGTATAATAGGGGCTGATGGCTCCTGATGTATGAGATACACCAGAGAGTGCGGGGAGGAGACTGGTCAGATCTCTGGACTGGTAACACACAGTGACATGATGTGAGGGGGAGAGCAAGAGTATAATAGGGGCTGATGGCTGCTGATGTATGAGATACACCAGAGAGTGTGGGAGGAGACTGGTCAGATCTCTGGGCTGGTAACACAGTGACATGATGTAAGGGGAGAGCAGGAGTATAATAGGGGCTGATGGCTCCTGATGTATGAGATACACCAGAGAGTGCGGGGAGGAGACTGTTCAGATCTCTGGGCTGGTAACACACAGTGACATGATGTGAGGGGAGAGCAGGAGTATAATAGGGGCTGATGGCTCCTGATGTATGAGATACACCAGAGAGTGCGGGGAGGAGACTGGTCAGATCTCTGGGCTGGTAACACACAGTGACATGATGTGAGGGGAGAGCAGGAGTATAATAGGGGCTGATGGCTCCTGATGTATGAGATACACCAGAGAGTGCGGGGAGGAGACTGGTCAGATCTCTGGGCTGGTAACACACAGTGACATGATGTGAGGGGGAGAGCAGGAGTATAATAGGGGCTGATGGCTCCTGATGTATGAGATACACCAGAGAGTGCGGGGAGGAGACTGGTCAGATCTCTGGACTGGTAACACACAGTGACATGATGTGAGGGGGAGAGCAAGAGTATAATAGGGGCTGATGGCTGCTGATGTATGAGATACACCAGAGAGTGTGGGAGGAGACTGGTCAGATCTCTGGGCTGGTAACACACAGTGACATGATGTGAGGAGGAGAGCAGGAGTATAATAGGGGCTGATGGCTACTGACTCCTCCACTGGGCTGTTACATTCCCCTCATTTGTCTATTTGTTTACTTACCTGTGCTGATACTTGTAGGGATTTCCTCCTCCTTATACTGCTGATCACACCTCACATCTGTCTCTTCTCCCTCTGTATCTTCTACCTTCATATAAGTCACATACATCTCTTCTTCTCCCTCTGTATCTTCTACCTTTATATTAGTCACATACGTCTCATCCTAGATAACCCATATACAAATGCTGTATTAATGCTGGTTGTCAAATTCTGGTTTATAGAGTGATCGTTCTCAGGACCCCAATCTAGCCACTTTCCCCGGTGTTACTGTATAACGTCCGATTCCAAAAAGTCACCTCTCCGGTCACATCCCCCACTGTTACTGTATAACGTCCCATTCCCAGCAGTCACCTCTCCGGTCACATCCCCCAGAGTTACTGTATAACGTCCCATTCCCAGCAGTCACCTCTCCGGTCACATCCCCCGGTGTTACTGTATAACGGCCCATTCCCAGCAGTCACCTCTCCGGTCACATCCCCCAGTGTTACTGTATAACGGCCCATTCCCAGCAGTCACCTCTCCGGTCACATCCCCCTGTGTTATTGTATAATGTCCCATTCCCAGCAGTCACCTCTCCGGTCACATCCCCCGGTGTTACTGTATAACGGCCCATTCCCAGCAGTCACCTCTCCGGTCACATCCCCCGGTGTTACTGTATAACGTCCCATTCCCAGCAGTCACCTCTCCGATCACATCCCCGGTGTTACTGTATAACGTCCCATTATCAGCAGTCACCTCTCCCTAGTGTTTCTGTATAACGTCCCATTCCCAGCAGTCACCTCTCCGGTCACATCTCCCAGTGTTACTGTATAACGTCCCATTCCCAGCAGTCACCTCTCCGGTCACATCCCCCGGTGTTACTGTATAACGTCCCATTCCCAGCAGTCACCTCTCCGGTCACATCCCCTGGTGTTACTGTATTACGTCCCATTCCCAGCAGTCATCTCTCCGATCACATCCCCGGTGTTACTGTATAACGTCCCATTCCCAGCAGTCACCTCTCCGGTCACATCCCCCGGTGTTACTGTATAACGTCCCATTCCCAGCAGTCATCTCTCCGATCACATCCCCGGTGTTACTGTATAACGTCCCATTCCCAGCAGTCACCTCTCCGGTCACATCCCCCGGTGTTACTGTATAACATCCCATTCCCAGCAGTCACCTCTCCGGTCACATCCCCCAGTGTTACTGTATAACGTCCCATTCCCAGCAGTCACCTCTCCAGTCACATCCCCGGTGTTACTGTAAACCATCCCATTCCCAGCAGTCACCTCTCCAGTCACATCCCCGGTGTTACTGTATAATGTCCCATTCCCAGCAGTCACCTTTCCGGTCACATCTCCCGGTGTTACTGTATAATGTCCCATTCCCAGCAGTCACCTCTCTCTGGTGTTACTGTGTAATGTCCCATTCCCAGCAGCCACCTCTCTGGTCACATCCCCCGGTGTTACATTATAACGTCCCATTCCCAGCAGTCACCTCTCCGGTCACATCCCCCAGTGTTAATGTATAACGTCCCATTCTCAGCGGTCACCTCTCCGGTCACATCCCCCGGTGTTACTGTATAACATCCCATTCCCAGCAGTCACCTCTCTGGTCACATCCCCCGGTGTAACTGTATAACATCCCATTCCCAGCGGTCACCTATCTGGTCACATCCCCCAGTTTTACTGTATAACGTCCCATTCCCAGCAGTCACCTCTCCGGTCACATCTCCCAGTGTTACTGTATAACGTCCCATTCCCAGCAGTCACCTCTCCGGTCACATCCCCCGGTGTTACTGTATAACGTCCCATTCCCAGCAGTCACCTCTCTGGTCACATCCCCGGTGTTACTGTATAACGTCCCATTCCCAGCAGTCACCTCTCCGATCACATCCCCCGGTGTTATTGTATAACGTCCCATTCCCAGCAGTCACCTCTCCGGTCACATCCCCGGTGTTACTGTATAACGTCCCATTCCCAGCAGTCACCTCTCCGATCACATCCCCCGGTGTTATTGTATAACGTCCCATTCCCAGCAGTCACCTCTCCGATCACATCCCCCGGTGTTACTGTATAACATCCCATTCCCAGCAGTCACCTCTCCGGTCACATCCCCCAGTTTTACTGTATAACATCCCATTCCCAGTAGTCACCTCTCCGGTTACATCCCCCGGTGTTACTGTATAACGTCCCATTCCCAGCAGTCACCTCTCCGGTCACATCCCCCCGGTGTTACTGTATAACGTCCCATTCCCAGCAGTCACCTCTCCTGTCACATCCCCGGTGTTACTGTATAACATCCCATTCCCAGCAGTCACCTCTCTGGTCACATCCCCCGGTGTTACTGTATAACATCCCATTCCCAGCGGTCACCTATCTGGTCACATCCCCCAGTTTTACTGTATAACGTCCCATTCCCAGGAGTCACCTCTCCGGTCACATCCCCCAGTTTTACTGTATAACGTCCCATTCCCAGCAATCACCTCTCCGGTCACATCCCCCAGTGTTATTGTATAATGTCCCATTCCCAGCAATCACCTCTCCGGTCACATCTCCGGTGTTACTGTATAACGTCCCATTCCCAGCAGTCACCTCTACGGTCACATCCCCGGTGTTAGTGTATAACGTCCCATTCCCAGCAGTCACCTCTCCGGTCACATCCCCCGGTGTTACTGTATAACATCCCATTCCCAGCGGTCACCTCTCCGGTCACATCCCATGGTGTTACTGTATAACGTCCCATTCCCAGCAGTCACCTCTCCGATCACATCCCCCGGTGTTACTGTATAACGTCCCATTCCCAGCAGTCACCTCTCCGGTCACATCCCCCGGTGTTACTGTATAACGCCCCATTCCCAGCAGTCACCTCTCCGGTCACATCCCCCAATGTTACTGTATAACGTCCCATTCCCAGCAGTCACCTCTCCGGTCACATCCCCCGGTGTTACTGTATAACGTCCCATTCCCAGCAGTCACCTCTCCGGTCAGCAGCTGAATGATCTTGTTGGTGAGTTCCAGGATCTTCTGGTCATTGTGCCTCTCTTGTATCAGTGAGTGAGGTGGAGGCACCGTTATGGGGCTCTGGGTCCTGCTCAGTCCTCCTGACACACGGGGACGGCTGCTGGGTGTCTCACACTCACCGGATGTCTTCTTCACTACTGTGTAATCCTGTGTATTGGGGGGAGACACCAAATATCATTATATACAATCCCAATTCCTCCTCACCTCACTGGTCACGTCCCTGTATTATTACAATAGATATAATTGATGTCACTGTCACCTCCCCGGTCACGTCCCTGTATTATTTCTATAGATATAAGTGATGTCACTGTCACCTCCCCGGTCACATCTCTGTATTATTACTATAGATATAAGTGATGTCACTGTCACCTCCCTGTATTATTACTATAAATATAAGTGATGTCACTGTCACCTCCCTGGTCACCTCCCTGTACTATTACTATAGATATAAGTGATGTCATTGTCACCTCCCTGGTTCCATCTCGGTATTATTACTATAGATATAAGTGATGTCACTGTCACCTCCCCGGTTACGTCCCTGTATTATTACTATAGATATAAGTGACGTCACTGTCATCTCCCCGGTCACGTCCCTGTATTATTACTATAAATATAAGTGATGTCACTGTCACCTCCCTGTATTATTACTATAAATATAAGTGATGTCACTGTCACCTCCCTGGTCACCTCCCTGTATTATTACTATAGATATAAGTGATGTCACTGTCACCTACCCGGTCATGTCCCTGTATTATTACTATAGATATAAGTGATGTCACTGTCACCTCCCCGGTCACATCCCTGTATTATTACTATAGATATAAGTGATGTCACTGTCACCTACCCGGTCACATCCCTGTATTATTACTATAGATATAAGTGATGTCACTGTCACCTCCCCGGTCACGTCCCTGTATTATTACTATAGATATAAGTGATGTCACTGTCACCTCGCCGGTCACATCCCTGTAATATTACTATAGATATAAGTGATGTCACTGTCACCTCCCCGGTCACATCCCTGTATTATTACTATAGATATAAGTGATGTCACTGTCACCTCCCCGGTCACGTCCCTGTATTATTACTATAGATATACGTGATGTCACTGTCACCTCCCCGGTCACATCCCTGTATTATTACTATAGATATAAGTAATGTCACTGTCACGTCCCTGTATTATTACTATAGATATAAGTGATGTCACTGTCACCTCCCCGGTCACGTCCCTGTATTATTACTATAGATATAAGTGATGTCACTGTCACCTCTTCGGTCACGTCCCTGTATTATTACTATAGATATAAGTGATGTCACAGTCACCTCCCTGTATTATTACTATAGATATAAGTGATGTCACTGTCACCTCCCTGTATTATTACTATAGATATAAGTGATGTCACTGTCACCTCCCCGGTCACGTCCCTGTATTATTACTATAGATATAAGTGATGTCACTGTCACCTCTTCGGTCACGTCCCTGTATTATTACTATAGATATAAGTGATGTCACAGTCACCACCCTGTATTATTACTATAGATATAAGTGATGTCACAGTCACCTCCCTGTATTATTACTATAGATATAAGTGATGTCACTGTCACCACCCTGTATTATTACTATAGATATAAGTGATGTCACTGTCATCTCCCCGGTCACGTCCCTGTATTATTACTATAGATATAAGTGATGTCACTGTCACCTCCCCGGTCACATCCCTGTATTATTACTATAGATATAAGTGATGTCACTGTCACCTCCCCGGTCACGTCCCTGTATTATTACTATAGATATAAGTGATGTCACTGTCACCTCTTCGGTCACGTCCGTGTATTATCACTATAGATATAAGTGATGTCACTGTCACCTCTTCGGTCACGTCCGTGTATTATCACTATAGATATAAGTGATGTCACTGTCACCTCCCCGGTCACGTCCCTGTATTATTACTATAGATATAAGTGATGTCAATGTCACCTCCCCGGTCACATCCCTGTATTATTACTGTCACTGTCACCTCCCCGGTCACATCCCTGTATTATTACTATAGATATAAGTGATGTCAATGTCACCTCCCCGGTCACCTCCCTGTATTATTACTATAGATATAAGTGATGTCCCTGTCACCTCACCGGTCACGTCCCTGTATTATTACTATAGATATACGTGATGTCACTGTCACCTCCCCGGTCACATCCCTGTATTATTACTATAGATATAAGTGATGTCACTGTCACCTCCCCGGTCACGTCCCAGTATTATTACTATAGATATAAGTGATGTCATCTCCCCGGTCACCTCCCTGTGTTATTACTATAGACATAAGTGATGTCACTGTCACCTCCCTGGTCACGTCCCAGTATTATTACTATAGATATAAGTGTTGTCATCTCCCCGGTCACCTCCCCAGTCACGTCCCTGTATTATTACTATAGATATAAGTGATGTCACTGTCACCTCCCCGGTCACGTCCCTGTATTATTACTATAGATATAAGTGATGTCACTGTCACCTCTTCGGTCACGTCCCTGTATTATTACTATAGATATAAGTGATTTCACAGTCACCACCCTGTATTATTACTATAGATATAAGTGATGTCACTGTCACCTCCCTGTATTATTACTATAGATATAAGTGATGTCACTGTCACCACCCTGTATTATTACTATAGATATAAGTGATGTCACTGTCATCTCCCCGGTCACGTCCCTGTATTATTACTATAGATATAAGTGATGTCACTGTCACCTCCCCGGTCACATCCCTGTATTATTACTATAGATATAAGTGATGTCACTGTCACCTCCCCGGTCACGTCCCTGTATTATTACTATAGATATAAGTGATGTCACTGTCACCTCTTCGGTCACTTCCGTGTATTATCACTATAGATATAAGTGATGTCACTGTCACCTCTTCGGTCACGTCCGTGTATTATCACTATAGATATAAGTGATGTCACTGTCACCTCCCCGGTCACGTCCCTGTATTATTACTATAGATATAAGTGATGTCAATGTCACCTCCCCGGTCACATCCCTGTATTATTACTGTCACTGTCACCTCCCCGGTCACATCCCTGTATTATTACTATAGATATAAGTGATGTCAATGTCACCTCCCCGGTCACCTCCCTGTATTATTACTATAGATATAAGTGATGTCCCTGTCACCTCACCGGTCACGTCCCTGTATTATTACTATAGATATACGTGATGTCACTGTCACCTCCCCGGTCACATCCCTGTATTATTACTATAGATATAAGTGATGTCACTGTCACCTCCCCGGTCACGTCCCAGTATTATTACTATAGATATAAGTGATGTCATCTCCCCGGTCACCTCCCTGTGTTATTACTATAGACATAAGTGATGTCACTGTCACCTCCCTGGTCACGTCCCAGTATTATTACTATAGATATAAGTGTTGTCATCTCCCCGGTCACCTCCCCAGTCACGTCCCTGTATTATTACTATAGATATAAGTGATGTCACTGTCACCTCCCCGGTCACGTCCCTGTATTATTACTATAGATATAAGTGATGTCACTGTCACCTCTTCGGTCACGTCCCTGTATTATTACTATAGATATAAGTGATTTCACAGTCACCACCCTGTATTATTACTATAGATATAAGTGATGTCACTGTCACCTCCCTGTATTATTACTATAGATATAAGTGATGTCACTGTCACCACCCTGTATTATTACTATAGATATAAGTGATGTCACTGTCATCTCCCCGGTCACGTCCCTGTATTATTACTATAGATATAAGTGATGTCACTGTCACCTCCCCGGTCACATCCCTGTATTATTACTATAGATATAAGTGATGTCACTGTCACCTCCCCGGTCACGTCCCTGTATTATTACTATAGATATAAGTGATGTCACTGTCACCTCTTCGGTCACGTCCGTGTATTATCACTATAGATATAAGTGATGTCACTGTCACCTCTTCGGTCACGTCCGTGTATTATCACTATAGATATAAGTGATGTCACTGTCACCTCCCCGGTCACGTCCCTGTATTATTACTATAGATATAAGTGATGTCAATGTCACCTCCCCGGTCACATCCCTGTATTATTACTGTCACTGTCACCTCCCCGGTCACATCCCTGTATTATTACTATAGATATAAGTGATGTCAATGTCACCTCCCCGGTCACCTCCCTGTATTATTACTATAGATATAAGTGATGTCCCTGTCACCTCCCCGGTCACGTCCCTGTATTATTACTATAGATATAAGTGATGTCACTGTCACCTCTTCGGTCACGTCCCAGTATTATTACTATAGATATAAGTGATGTCACTGTCACCTCCCCGGTCACGTCCCTGTATTATTACTATAGATATAAGTGATGTCACTGTCACCTCTTCGGTCACGTCCGTGTATTATCACTATAGATATAAATGATGTCACTGTCACCTCTTCGGTCACGTCCGTGTATTATCACTATAGATATAAGTGATGTCACTGTCACCTCCCCGGTCACCTCCCTGTGTTATTACTATAGACATAAGTGATGTCACTGTCACCTCCCCGGTCACGTCCCAGTATTATTACTATAGATATAAGTGTTGTCATCTCCCCGGTCACCTCCCCAGTCACGTCCCTGTATCATTACTATAGATATAAGTGATGTCACTGTCACCTCCCCGGTCACCTCCCTGGTCACCTCCCTGTATTATTACTATAGATATAAGTGATGTCACTGTCACCTCCTCAGTCACGTCCCTGTATTATTACTATAGATATAAGTGATGTCACTGTCACCTCCCCGGTCACGTCCCTGTATTATTACTATTGATATAAGTGATGTCACTGTCACCTCCCCGGTCATGTCCCTGTATTATTACTATAGATATAAGTGATGTCACTGTCCGCTCCCTGTATTATTACTATAGATATAATTGATGTCACTGTCCCCTCCCCGGTCACATCCCTGTATTATTACTATTGATATAAGTGATGTCACTGTCACCTCCCCGGTCATGTACCTGTATTATTACTATAGATATAAGTGATGTCACTGTCACCTCCCCGGTCACATCCCTGTATTATTACTATAGATATAAGTGATGTCACTGTCACCTCCCCGGTCATGTCCCTGTATTATTACTATTGATATAAGTGATATCACTGTCACCTCCCCGGTCATGTCCCTGTATTATTACTATAGATCTAAGTGATGTCACTGTCACCTCCCCGGTTACTTCCCCGTATTATTACTATAGATATAAGTGATGTCACTGTCACCTCCCCGGTCACGTCCCTGTATTATTACTATAGATATAAGTGATGTCACTGTCACCTCCCCGGTCACATCCCTGTATTATTACTATAGATATAAGTGATGTCACTGTCACCTCTTCGGTCACGTCCCAGTATTATTACTATAGATATAAGTGATGTCACTGTCACCTCCCCGGTCACGTCCCTGTATTATTACTATAGATATAAGTGATGTCACTGTCACCTCTTCGGTCACGTCCGTGTATTATCACTATAGATATAAATGATGTCACTGTCACCTCTTCGGTCACGTCCGTGTATTATCACTATAGATATAAGTGATGTCACTGTCACCTCCCCGGTCACCTCCCTGTGTTATTACTATAGACATAAGTGATGTCACTGTCACCTCCCCGGTCACGTCCCAGTATTATTACTATAGATATAAGTGTTGTCATCTCCCCGGTCACCTCCCCAGTCACGTCCCTGTATCATTACTATAGATATAAGTGATGTCACTGTCACCTCCCCGGTCACCTCCCTGGTCACCTCCCTGTATTATTACTATAGATATAAGTGATGTCACTGTCACCTCCTCAGTCACGTCCCTGTATTATTACTATAGATATAAGTGATGTCACTGTCACCTCCCCGGTCACGTCCCTGTATTATTACTATTGATATAAGTGATGTCACTGTCACCTCCCCGGTCATGTCCCTGTATTATTACTATAGATATAAGTGATGTCACTGTCCCCTCCCTGTATTATTACTATAGATATAATTGATGTCACTGTCCCCTCCCCGGTCACATCCCTGTATTATTACTATTGATATAAGTGATGTCACTGTCACCTCCCCGGTCATGTACCTGTATTATTACTATAGATATAAGTGATGTCACTGTCACCTCCCCGGTCACATCCCTGTATTATTACTATAGATATAAGTGATGTCACTGTCACCTCCCCGGTCATGTCCCTGTATTATTACTATTGATATAAGTGATATCACTGTCACCTCCCCGGTCATGTCCCTGTATTATTACTATAGATCTAAGTGATGTCACTGTCACCTCCCCGGTTACTTCCCCGTATTATTACTATAGATATAAGTGATGTCACTGTCACCTCCCCGGTCACGTCCCTGTATTATTACTATAGATATAAGTGATGTCACTGTCACCTCCCCGGTCACATCCCTGTATTATTACTATAGATATTAGTGATGTCACTGTCACCTCCCCGGTCACATCCCTGTATTATTACTATAGATATAAGTGATGTCACTGTCACCTCTTCGGTCACGTCCGTGTATTATCACTATAGATATAAGTGATGTCACTGTCACCTCCCCGGTCACGTCCCTGTATTATTACTATAGATATAAGTGATGTCACTGTCACTTCCCCGGTCACGTCCCTGTATTATTACCATAGATATAAGTGAATTCACTGTCACCTCCCCGGTCACGTCCCTGTATTATTACTATAGATATTAGTGATGTCACTGTCACCTCCCCGGTCACATCCCTGTATTATTACTATAGATATAAGTGATGTCACTGTCACCTCCCCGGTCACGTCCCTGTATTATTACTATAGATATAAGTGATGTCACTGTCACTTCCCCGGTCACGTCCCTGTATTATTACCATAGATATAAGTGAATTCACTGTCACCTCCCTGGTCACGTCCCTGTATTATTACTATAGATATAAGTGATGTCACTGTCACCTCCCCGCTCACATCCCTGTATTACTACTATAGATATAAGTGATGTCCCTGTCACCTCCCTGGTCATGTCCCTGTATTATTACTATAGATATAAGTGATGTCACTGTCACGTCCCCGGTCACGTCCCTGTATTATTACTATAGATATAAGTGATGTCACTGTCACCTCCCCGGTCACCTCCCTGTATTATTACTATAGATATAAGTGATGTCCCTGTCACCTCCCCGGTCACGTCCCTGTATTATTACTATAGATATAAGTGATGTCACTGTCACCTCTTCGGTCATGTCCCTGTATTATTACTATAGATATAAGTGAATTCACTGTCACCTCCCCGGTCACGTCCCAGTATTATTACTATAGATATAAGTGATGTCCTCTCCCCGGTCACCTCCCTGTGTTATTACTATAGACATAAGTGATGTCACTGTCACCTCCCCGGTCACGTCCTAGTATTATTACTATAGATATAAGTGATGTCAACTCCCCGGTCACCTCCCCAGTCACGTCCCTGTATTATTACTATAGATATAAGTGATGTCACTGTCACCTCCTCAGTCACGTCCCTGTATTATTACTATAGATATAAGTGATGTCACTGTCACCTCCCCGGTCACGTCCCTGTATTATTACTATTGATATAAGTGATGTCACTGTCACCTCCCCGGTCATGTCCCTGTATTATTACTATAGATATAAGTGATGTCACTGTCACCTCCCCGGTCACGTCCCTGTATTATTACTATTGATATAAGTGATGTCACTGTCACCTCCCCGGTCACGTCCCTGTATTATTACTATTGATATAAGTGATGTCACTGTCACCTCCCCGGTCATGTCCCTGTATTATTACTATAGATATAAGTGATGTCACTGTCACCTCCCCGGTCACGTCCCTGTATTATTACTATAGATATAAGTGATGTCACTGTCACCTCCCTGTATTATTACTATAGATATAAGTGATGTCACTGTCACCACCCTGTATTATTACTATAGATATAAGTGATGTCACTGTCATCTCCCCGGTCACGTCCCTGTATTATTACTATAGATATAAGTGATGTCACTGTCACCTCCCCGGTCACTTCCCTGTATTATTACTATAGATATAAGTGATGTCACTGTCACCTCCCCGGTCACGTCCCTGTATTATTACTATAGATATAAGTGATGTCACTGTCACCTCTTCGGTCACGTCCGTGTATTATCACTATAGATATAAGTGATGTCACTGTCTCCTCTTCGGTCACGTCCGTGTATTATCACTATAGATATAAGTGATGTCACTGTCACCTCCCCGGTCACGTCCCTGTATTATTACTATAGATATAAGTGATGTCAATGTCACCTCCCCGGTCACATCCCTGTATTATTACTGTCACTGTCACCTCCCCGGTCACATCCCTGTATTATTACTATAGATATAAGTGATGTCAATGTCACCTCCCCGGTCACCTCCCTGTATTATTACTATAGATATAAGTGATGTCCCTGTCACCTCCCCGGTCACGTCCCTGTATTATTACTATAGATATAAGTGATGTCACTGTCACCTCTTCGGTCATGTCCGTGTATTATCACTATAGATATAAGTGATGTCACTGTCACCTCCCCGGTCACGTCCCAGTATTATTACTATAGATATAAGTGATGTCATCTCCCCGGTCACCTCCCTGTGTTATTACTATAGACATAAGTGATGTCACTGTCACCTCCCCGGTCACGTCCCAGTATTATTACTATAGATATAAGTGTTGTCATCTCCCCGGTCATGTCCCTGTATTATTACTATAGATATAAGTGATGTCACTGTCACCTCCCTGTATTATTACTATAGATATAAGTGATGTCACTGTCACCTCCCCGGTCACGTCCCTGTATTATTACTATAGATATAAGTGATGTCGCTGTCACCTCCCCGGTCACGTCCCTGTATTATTACTATAGATATAAGTGATGTCACCTCCCCAGTCACGTCCCTGTATTATTACTATAGATATAAGTGATGTCACTGTCACCTCCCCGGTCACCTCCCTGTATTATTACTATAGATATAAGTGATGTCACTGTCACCTCCTCAGTCACGTCCCTGTATTATTACTATAGATATAAGTGATGTCACTGTCACCTCCCCGGTCACGTCCCTGTATTATTACTATTGATATAAGTGATGTCACTGTCACCTCCCCGGTCATGTCCCTGTATTATTACTATAGATATAAGTGATGTCACTGTCCCCTCCCTGTATTATTACTATAGATATAATTGATGTCACTGTCCCCTCCCCGGTCACATCCCTGTATTATTACTATTGATATAAGTGATGTCACTGTCACCTCCCCGGTCATGTCCCTGTATTATTACTATAGATATAAGTGATGTCACTGTCACCTCCCCGGTCACATCCCTGTATTATTACTATAGATATAAGTGATGTCACTGTCACCTCCCCGGTCATGTCCCTGTATTATTACTATTGATATAAGTGATATCACTGTCACCTCCCCGGTCATGTCCCTGTATTATTACTATAGATCTAAGTGATGTCACTGTCACCTCCCCGGTTACTTCCCCGTATTATTACTATAGATATAAGTGATGTCACTGTCACCTCCCCGGTCACGTCCCTGTATTATTACTATAGATATAAGTGATGTCACTGTCACCTCCCCGGTCACATCCCTGTATTATTACTATAGATATTAGTGATGTCACTGTCACCTCCCCGGTCACATCCCTGTATTATTACTATAGATATAAGTGATGTCACTGTCACCTCTTCGGTCACGTCCGTGTATTATCACTATAGATATAAGTGATGTCACTGTCACCTCCCCGGTCACGTCCCTGTATTATTACTATAGATATAAGTGATGTCACTGTCACTTCCCCGGTCACGTCCCTGTATTATTACCATAGATATAAGTGAATTCACTGTCACCTCCCCGGTCACGTCCCTGTATTATTACTATAGATATTAGTGATGTCACTGTCACCTCCCCGTATTATTACTATAGATATAAGTGATGTCACTGTCACCTCCCCGGTCACGTCCCTGTATTATTACTATAGATATAAGTGATGTCACTGTCACTTCCCTGTATTATTACTATAGATATAAGTGATGTCACCGTCACCTCCTCGGTCACGTCCCTGTATTATTTCTATAGATATAAGTGGTGTCACGGTCACCTCCTCGGTCACGTCCCTGTATTATTACTATAGATATAAGTGATGTCACTGTCACCTCCCCGGTCACGTCCCTGTATTATTACCATAGATATAAGTGAATTCACTGTCACCTCCCTGGTCACGTCCCTGTATTATTACTATAGATATAAGTGATGTCACTGTCACCTCCCCGCTCACATCCCTGTATTACTACTATAGATATAAGTGATGTCACTGTCACTTCCCCGGTCACGTCCCTGTATTATTACCATAGATATAAGTAAATTCACTGTCACCTCCCCGGTCACCTCCCTGTATTATTACTATAGATATAAGTGATGTCCCTGTCACCTCCCCGGTCACGTCCCTGTATTATTACTATAGATATAAGTGATGTCACTGTCACCTCTTCGGTCATGTCCCTGTATTATTACTATAGATATAAGTGAATTCACTGTCACCTCCCCGGTCACGTCCCAGTATTATTACTATAGATATAAGTGATGTCCTCTCCCCGGTCACCTCCCTGTGTTATTACTATAGACATAAGTGATGTAACTGTCACCTCCCCGGTCACGTCCTAGTATTATTACTATAGATATAAGTGATGTCAACTCCCCGGTCACCTCCCCAGTCACGTCCCTGTATTATTACTATAGATATAAGTGATGTCACTGTCACCTCCTCAGTCACGTCCCTGTATTATTACTATAGATATAAGTGATGTCACTGTCACCTCCCCGGTCACGTCCCTGTATTATTACTATTGATATAAGTGATGTCACTGTCACCTCCCCGGTCATGTCCCTGTATTATTACTATAGATATAAGTGATGTCACTGTCACCTCCCCGGTCACGTCCCTGTATTATTACTATTGATATAAGTGATGTCACTGTCACCTCCCCGGTCATGTCCCTGTATTATTACTATAGATCTAAGTGATGTCACTGTCACCTCCCCGGTTACTTCCCCGTATTATTACTATAGATATAAGTGATGTCACTGTCACCTCCCCGGTCACGTCCCTGTATTATTACTATAGATATAAGTGATGTCACTGTCACCTCCCTGTATTATTACTATAGATATAAGTGATGTCACTGTCACCTCCTCAGTCACGTCCCTGTATTATTACTATAGATATAAGTGATGTCACTGTCACCTCCCCGGTCACGTCCCTGTATTATTACTATTGATATAAGTGATGTCACTGTCACCTCCCCGGTCATGTCCCTGTATTATTACTATAGATATAAGTGATGTCACTGTCCCCTCCCTGTATTATTACTATAGATATAATTGATGTCACTGTCCCCTCCCCGGTCACATCCCTGTATTATTACTATTGATATAAGTGATGTCACTGTCACCTCCCCGGTCACATCCCTGTATTATTACTATTGATATAATTGATGTCACTGTCACCTCCCCGGTCACATCCCTGTATTATTACTATACATATAAGTGATGTCACTGTCACCTCCCCGGTCATGTCCCTGTATTATTACTATTGATATAAGTGATATCACTGTCACCTCCCCGGTCATGTCCCTGTATTATTACTATAGATCTAAGTGATGTCACTGTCACCTCCCCGGTTACTTCCCCGTATTATTACTATAGATATAAGTGATGTCACTGTCACCTCCCCGGTCACGTCCCTGTATTATTACTATAGATATAAGTGATGTCACTGTCACCTCCCCGGTCACATCCCTGTATTATTACTATAGATATTAGTGATGTCACTGTCACCTCCCCGGTCACATCCCTGTATTATTACTATAGATATAAGTGATGTCACTGTCACCTCTTCGGTCACGTCCGTGTATTATCACTATAGATATAAGTGATGTCACTGTCACCTCCCCGGTCACGTCCCTGTATTATTACTATAGATATAAGTGATGTCACTGTCACTTCCCCGGTCACGTCCCTGTATTATTACCATAGATATAAGTGAATTCACTGTCACCTCCCTGTATTATTACTATAGATATTAGTGATGTCACTGTCACCTCCCCGGTCACCTCCCTGTATTATTACTATAGATATTAGTGATGTCACTGTCACCTCCCCGGTCACCTCCCTGTATTATTACTATAGATATTAGTGATGTCACTGTCACCTCCCCGGTCACATCCCTGTATTATTACTATAGATATAAGTGATGTCACTGTCACCTCCCCGGTCACGTCCCTGTATTATTACTATAGATATAAGTGATGTCACTGTCACTTCCCCGGTCACGTCCGTGTATTATTACCATAGATATAAGTGAATTCACTGTCACCTCCCTGGTCACGTCCCTGTATTATTACTATAGATATAAGTGATGTCACTGTCACCTCCCCGCTCACATCCCTGTATTACTACTATAGATATAAGTGATGTCACTGTCACTTCCCCGGTCACGTCCCTGTATTATTACCATAGATATAAGTAAATTCACTGTCACCTCCCCGGTCACCTCCCTGTATTATTACTATAGATATAAGTGATGTCCCTGTCACCTCCCCGGTCACGTCCCTGTATTATTACTATAGATATAAGTGATGTCACTGTCACCTCTTCGGTCATGTCCCTGTATTATTACTATAGATATAAGTGAATTCACTGTCACCTCCCCGGTCACGTCCCAGTATTATTACTATAGATATAAGTGATGTCCTCTCCCCGGTCACCTCCCTGTGTTATTACTATAGACATAAGTGATGTCACTGTCACCTCCCCGGTCACGTCCTAGTATTATTACTATAGATTTAAGTGATGTCAACTCCCCGGTCACCTCCCCAGTCACGTCCCTGTATTATTACTATAGATATAAGTGATGTCACTGTCACCTCCTCAGTCACGTCCCTGTATTATTACTATAGATATAAGTGATGTCACTGTCACCTCCCCGGTCACGTCCCTGTATTATTACTATTGATATAAGTGATGTCACTGTCACCTCCCCGGTCATGTCCCTGTATTATTACTATAGATATAAGTGATGTCACTGTCACCTCCCCGGTCACGTCCCTGTATTATTACTATTGATATAAGTGATGTCACTGTCACCTCCCCGGTCATGTCCCTGTATTATTACTATAGATCTAAGTGATGTCACTGTCACCTCCCCGGTTACTTCCCCGTATTATTACTATAGATATAAGTGATGTCACTGTCACCTCCCCGGTCACGTCCCTGTATTATTACTATAGATATAAGTGATGTCACTGTCACCTCCCCGGTCACATCCCTGTATTATTACTATAGATATTAGTGATGTCACTGTCACCTCCCCGGTCACATCCCTGTATTATTACTATAGATATAAGTGATGTCACTGTCACCTCCCCGGTCACCTCCCTGTATTATTACTATAGATATAAGTGATGTCACTGTCACCTCCCCGGTCACCCCCCTGTATTATTACTATAGATATAAGTGTTGTCACTGTCATCTCCCCGGTTACTTCCCCGTATTATTACTATAGATATAAGTGATGTCACTGTCACCTCCCTGGTCACGTCCCTGTATTATTACTATAGATATAAGTGATGTCACTGTCACCTCCCCGGTCACCTCCCTGTATTATTACTATAGATATAAGTGTTGTCACGGTCACCTCCCTGTATTATTACTATAGATATAAGTGATGTCACTGTCACGTCCCTGTATTATTACTATAGATATAAGTGATGTCACTGTCACCTCCCCGGTCACCTCCCTGTATTATTACTATAGATATAAGTGTTGTCATTGTCACCTCCCTGTATTATTACTATAGATATTAGTGATGTCAATGTCACCTCCCTGTATTATTACTATAGATATAAGTGTTGTCACTGTCACCTCCATGTATTATTAATATAGATATAAGTGATGTCACTGTCACCTCCCCGGTCACGTCCCTGTATTATTACTATAGATGTAAGTGATGTCACTGTCACCTCCCCGGTCACGTCCCTGTATTATTACTATAGATATAAGTGATGTCACTGTCACGTCCCTGTATTATTACTATAGATATAAGTGATGTCACTGTCACCTTCCGGTCACATCCCTGTATTATTACTATAGATATAAGTGCTATCACTGTCACCTCCCCAGTCACATCCCTGTATTATTACTATAGATATAAGTGTTGTCACTGTCACCTCCATGTATTATTAATATAGATATAAGTGATGTCACTGTCACCTCCCCGGTCACGTCCCTGTATTATTACTATAGATATAAGTGATGTCACTGTCACGTCCCTGTATTATTACTATAGATATAAGTGATGTCACTGTCACCTTCCGGTCACATCCCTGTATTATTACTATAGATATAAGTGCTATCACTGTCACCTCCCCAGTCACGTCCCTGTATTATTACTATAGATATAAGTGATGTCACTGTCACCTCCCTGTATTATTACTATAGATATAAGTGATGTCACTGTCACCTCCCCGGTTACTTCCCCGTATTATTACTATAGATATAAGTGATGTCACTGTCACGTCCCAGTATTATTACTATAGATATAAGTGATGTCACTGTCACGTCCCAGTATTATTACTATAGATATAAGTGATGTCACTGTCACCTCCCTGTATTATTACTATAGCTATAAGTGATGTCAGTGTCACCTCCCCGGTCACGTCCCTGTATTATTACTATAGATATAAGTGATGTCACTGTCACCTCCCCGGTCACGTCCCTGTATTATTACTATAGATATAAGTGATGTCACCTTCCCGGTCACATCCCTGTATTATTACTATAGATAAAAGTGATGTCACTGTCACCTCCCCGGTCACGTCCCTGTATTATTACTATAGATATAAGTGATGTCACTGTCACCTCCCTGTATTATTACTATAGATATAAGTGATGTCACTGTCACCTCCCCGGTCACGTCCCTGTATTATTACTATAGATATTACTGATGTCACTGTCACCTCCCCGGTCACATCCTTGTATTATTACTATAGATAAAAGTGATGTCACTGTCACCTCCCCGGTCACGTCCCTGTATTATTACTATAGATATAAGTGATGTCACCTTCCCGGTCACATCCCTGTATTATTACTATAGATAAAAGTGATGTCACTGTCACCTCCCCGGTCACGTCCCTGTATTATTACTATAGATATAAGTGATGTCACGGTCACCTCCCCGGTCATGTCCCTGTATTATTACTATAGATATAAGTGATGTCACGGTCACGTCCCTGTATTATTACTATAGATATAAGTGATGTCACGGTCACGTCCCTGTATTATTACTATAGATATAAGTGATGTCAGTATCACCTCCCCGGTCACATCCCTGTATTATTACTATAGATATAAGTGATGTCACTGTCACGTCCCTGTATTATTATTATAGATATTACTGATGTCATTGTCACCTCCCCGGTCACATCCTTGTATTATTACTATAGATAAAAGTGATGTCACTGTCACCTCCCCGATCACATCCCTGTATTATTACTATAGATATAAGTGATGTTACCTCCCCGGTCACGTCCCTGTATTATTACTATAGATATAAGTGATGTCACTGTCACCTCCCCGGTCACGTCCCTGTATTATTACTATAAATATAACTGATGTCACTGTCACCTCCCCGGTCACGTCCCTGTATTATTACTATAGATATAAGTGATGTCACTGTCACCTCCCCGGTCACGTCCCTGTATTATTACTATAGATATAAGTGATGTCACCTCCCCGGTCACATCCCTGTATTATTACTATAGATATAAGTGATGTCACCTCCCCGGTCACATCCCTGTATTATTACTATAAATATAACTGATGTCACTGTCACCTCCCCGGTCACGTCCCTGTGTTATTACTATAAATATAACTGATGTCACTGTCACCTCCCCGGTCACGTCCCTGTATTATTACTATAGATATAAGTGATGTCACTGTCACCTCCCCGGTCACATCCCTGTGTTATTACTATAAATATAACTGATGTCACTGTCACCTCCCCGGTCACGTCCCTGTATTATTACTATAGATATAAGTGATGTCACCTCCCCGGTCACATCCCTGTATTATTACTATAGATATAAGTGATGTCACTGTCACCTCCCCGTATTATTACTATAGATATAAGTGATGTCACTGTCACCTCCCCGGTCAGCAGGTAGATGATCTCCAGGGTGAGACTTAGTATCCTCTCAGATGTGTGATGACTCCTGTCCTTCTCCATCCTCAGTGGTCAGTGATATATATACAGGACACGTCTCACCGTCACCTTCTTGGAACAAATATAAAAATAATAATAAATATCACAGAGCACATGTAACATATTGTGATTTATCAAGTGCGCTGGTCGCATGAAATGCGTTGTGCTCCCAGACAACCAAAGAACAACACCGGCACGCTGCCCCTTGTCCCCGCTCCTAACTTTCTTCAGGGGCCGCCATCAGACTTCCGGTCACTTCCGGTTTCGGCAAAGACGGAGCATCAGTGTAGCGGCTGCCACATACAGAGTGGTTCCGCCGGTCTCTGCGCTGAGAAGAGCCTCCAGCTGCGGATAACAACTGGCACTGCGTCTTATTAACAGCTGCACCCGGACATGTCAGTGTGGGACAACTCAGGGAAAGCAACACTGGACATAAGCATCTTGCACAAAATATCACTTCTCTCCCCAAAAGGGTGTAAACATTGATTTTAACCATATCATTTTTTTACATGTACCACTCCCTAATATATTCTGATATTTGTCACATTAAATCAGTTAGCGCTTTTTCCCATTGTATTCATATGTATATTTATAAAAGCTGCTGATCTTGAGCGCAGAATCATATAATCCTACATGATGTGTAATGGGCATTACTGTGTGTGGTATAATGTCTAATGGGCATTACTGTGTGTGGTATAATGTGTAATGGGCATTACAGTGTGTGCCATAATGTGTAATGGGCCTTACTGTGTGTGGTATAATGTGTAATGTGCATTACAGTGTGTGGTATAATGTGTAATGGGCATTACTGTGTGTGGTATAATGTGTAATGGGCATTACAGTGTGTGGTATAATGTGTAATGGGCATTACAGTGTGTGGTATAATGTGTAATGGGCATTACTGTGTGTGGTATAATGTGTAATGGGCATTACTGTGTGTGGTATAATGGGCATTACAGTGTGTGCCATAATGTGTAATGGGCATTACTGTGTGTGGTATAATGTGTAATGGGCATTACAGTGTGTGGTATAATGTGTAATGGGCATTACAGTGTGTGGTATAATGTGTAATGGGCATTACAGTGTGTGGTATAATGTGTAATGGGCATTACAGTGTGTGGTATAATGTGTAATGGGCATTACAGTGTGTGCCATAATGTGTAATGGGCATTACTGTGTGTGGTATAATGTGTAATGGGCATTACAGTGTGTGGCGTAATGGGCATTATGGTGTGTGGTATACTGTGTAATGGGAATTACAGTGTGTGCCATAATGTGTAATGGGCATTACTGTGTGTGGTATAATGTGTAATGGGCATTACAGTGTGTGGTATCATGTGTAATGGGCATTACTGTGTGTGGTATAATGTGTAATGGGCATTATGGTGTGTGGTATAATGTATAAGAGGCATTACAGTGTGTGCCATAATGTGTAACGGGTATTACACAGTGTATGCCATCATGTGTAATGAGCATTATGGTGTGTGGTATAATGTGTAACGGGTATTACACGGTGTATGCCATCATGTGTGATTGGCATTATGTTGTGTGGTATAATGTGTAATGGGCATTATGGTGTGTGCTATAATGTGTAAGAGGCATTACAGTGTGGTTTTTTTCTAATATTTCTAGTATAAAATGTGCCCTCCCAATTGAATAAAGTGCCCTGCCTGGTGGTCAGCACCCTGCCCTAAAAATATCCTAGCGAGAGCACTAATTATATACCCTCCAATAGCCCTCTCTCCCATTATACGCCCCCCATTAGCCCCCTCCCTCATATACACCCTCCGATAGCCCTCTCCCCCATTATACGCCCCCCAATAGCCCCCTCCCCCATTATACGCCCCCCATTAGCCCCCTTCCCTCATATACACCCTCCGATAGCCCTCTCCCCCATTATACACCCTTCAATAGCCCCCTTTCCTCAGATACACCCTCCGATAGCCCCATCACCCATTATACACCCTCCAATAGCCCCTTTCCCTCATATACACCCTCTAATAGCCTCCTTCCCTCATATACACCCTACAATAGCCCCATCACCCATTATACACCCTCCGATAGCCCTCTCCCCCATTATACACCCTCCGATAGCCCTCTCCCCCATTATACACCTTCCGATAGCCCTCTCCCCCATTATATGCCCTCCATTAGCCCCCTCCCCCCATTATACACCCTCCAATAGCATCCTCCCCCCATTATACACCCTCCGATAGCCCTCTCCCCCATTATACACCCTCCTATAGCCCTCTCCCCCATTATACACCCTACAATAGCCCCCTCACCCATTATACACCCTCCGATAGCCCTCTCCCCCATTATACACCCTCCGATAGCCCTTTCCCCCATTATACACCATCCGATAGCCCTCTCACCCATTATACGCCCTCCATTAGCCCCCTCCCCCCATTATACACCCTCCAATAGCCCCCTCCCCCCATTATACACCCTCCGATAGCCCTCTCCCCCATTATACACCCTCCAATAGCCCCCTTCCCTCAGATACACCCTCCGATAGCCCCATCACCCATTATACACCCTCCAATAGCCCCTTTCCCTCATATACACCCTCTAATAGCCTCCTTCCCTCATATACACCCTACAATAGCCCCATCACCCATTATACACCCTCCGATAGCCCTCTCCCCCATTATACACCTTCCGATAGCCCTCTCCCCCATTATACGCCCTCCATTAGCCCCCTCCCCCCATTATACACCCTCCAATAGCATCCTCCCCCCATTATACACCCTCCGATAGCCCTCTCCCCCATTATACACCCTCCTATAGCCCTCTCCCCCATTATACACCCTACAATAGCCCCCTCACCCATTATACACCCTCCGATAGCCCTCTCCCCCATTATACACCCTCCGATAGCCCTTTCCCCCATTATACACCATCCGATAGCCCTCTCACCCATTATACGCCCTCCATTAGCCCCCTCCCCCCATTATACACCCTCCAATAGCCCCCTCCCCCCATTATACACCCTCCGATAGCCCTCTCCCCCATTATACACCCTCCAATAGCCCTCTCCCCCATTATACACCCTACAATAGCCCCCTCACCCATTATACACCCTCCGATATCCCTCTCCTCCATTATACACCCTCCAATAGCCCCATCACCCATTATACACCCTCCAATAGCCCCATCACCCATTATACACCCTCCGATAGCTCCCTCACCCATTATACACCCTCCGATAGCCCTCTCCCCCATTATACACCCTCCAATAGCCCCCTCCCCCATTATACACCCTCCAATAGCCCCCTCACCCATTATACACCCTCCAATAGCCCTCTACCCCATTATACACCCTCCAATAGCCCCCTCACCCATTATACACCCTCCAATAGCCCCCTCACCCATTATACACCCTCCAATAGCCCTCTCCCCCATTATACACCCTCCAATAGCCCCCTCACCCATTATACACCTTCCGATAGCCCTCTCCCCCATTATACGCCCTCCAATAGCCCCCTCCCCCATTATACACCCTACAATAGCCCCCTCCCCCATTATACACCCTCCGATAGCCCTCTCCCCATTATACACCCTCCAATAGCCCTCTCCCCCATTATACACCCTCCAATAGCCCCAATACCCATTATACACCCTCCGATAGCCCTCTCCCCCATTATATGCCCTCCAATAGCCCCCTCCCCCCATTATACACCCTACAATAGCCCCCTGACCCATTATACACCCTCCAATAGCCCTCTCCCCCATTATACACCCTCCGATAGCCCTCTCCCCCATTATACACCTTCCGATAGCCCTCTCCCCCATTATATGCCCTCCATTAGCCCCCTCCCCCCATTATACACCCTCCAATAACCCCCTCCCCCCATTATACACCCTCCGATAGCCCTCTCCCCCATTATACACCCTCCAATAGCCCTCTCCCCCATTATACACCCTCCAATAGCCCTCTCCCCCATTTTACACCCTACAATAGCCCCCTCACCCATTATACACCCTCCGATATCCCTCTCCTCCATTACACACCCTCCAATAGCCCCATCACCCATTATACACCCTCCGATAGCCCTCTCCCCCATTATACACCCTCCAATAGCCCCCTCCCCCATTATACACCCTCCAATAGCCCCCTCACCCATTATACACCCTCCAATAGCCCTCTCCCCCATTATACACCCTCCAATAGCCCCCACACCCATTATACACCCTCCAATAGCCCTCTCCCCCATTATACACCCTCCAATAGCCACCTCCCCCCATTATACACCCTCCAATAGCCCTCTCCCCCATTATACACCCTCCAATAGCCCCCTCACCCATTATACACCCTCCTATAGCCCTCTCCCCCATTATACACCCTCCAATAGCCCCATCACCCATTATACACCCTCCGATAGCCCTCTCCCCCATTATACGCCCTCCAATAGCCCCCTT
The DNA here is from genome assembly GCF_055691185.1 of Crinia signifera. Lineage (NCBI taxonomy): Eukaryota > Metazoa > Chordata > Amphibia > Anura > Myobatrachidae > Crinia > Crinia signifera. The sequence continues at coordinate 2,941,366 of NC_139222.1, read as the reverse complement.
CCCTCAGATACACCCTCCAATAGCCCCTCCCCCATTACACACCCTCCAATAGCCCCCTCCCCCATTACACACCCTCCAATAGCCCCCTCCCCCATTACACACCCTCCGATAGCCCTCTCCCCCATTATACACCCAACAATAGCCCCATCACCCATTATACACCCTCCGATAGCCCTCTCCCCCATTATATGCCCTCCAATAGCCCCCTGACCCATTATACACCCTCCAATAGCCCTCTCCCCCATTATACACCCTCCGATAGCCCTCTCCCCCATTATACACCCTCCAATAGCCCCCTCACCCATTATACACCCTCCAATAGCCCCCTCACCCATTATACACCCTCCGATAGCCCTCTCCCCCATTATACACCCTCCAATAGCCCCATCACCCATTATACACCATCCGATAGCCCTCACCCCCATTATACACCCTCCGATAGCCCCCTCACCCATTATACACCCTCCGATAGCCCATCACCCATTATACACCCTCCGATAGCCCCCTCACCCATTATACACCCTCCGATATCCCTCTCCTCCATGATACACCCTCCAATAGCCCCATCACCCATTATACACCCTCCAATAGCCCCCTCACCCATTATACACCCTACAATAGCCCCATCACCCATTATACACCCTCCGATAGCCCTCTCCCCCATTATACACTCTCCAATAGCCCCCTCACCCATTATACACCCTCCGATAGCCCTCTCCCCCATTATACACCCTCCGATAGCCCTCTCCCCCATTATACACCCTCCGATAGCCCTCTCCCCCATTATACACCCTCCAATAGCCCTCTCCCCCATTATACACCCTCCGATATCCCTCTCCCCCATTATACATCCTACAATAGCCCCTCCCCCATTATACACCCTCCGATAGCCCTTACAAACTGGAGCCCTATTTGTCTATGCCTCTGTCTCCCAAATGTCTGGGCGGCTGGAGTACAGTCACCCACCTCATAGCCTCTGCTCCCACATCTGCAACATGTATTATACCAACACAGTAATAATAGTAACCCCGGGGTCTGCTCCATCTGTATTACAGTAACACCGGGGTCTGCACCACCTGTATTACAGTAACACCAGGGTCCGCACCTCCTGTATTACAGTAACACCGGGATCCGCACCACCTGTATTACAGTAACACCATGGTCCGCGCCACCTGTATTACAGTAACACCGGGGTCCGCACTACCTGTATTACAGTAACACCGGGGTCCGCACCACCTGTATTACATTAACACCGGGGTCCGCTCCACCTGTACTACAGTAATACCGGGGTCCGCACCACCTGTATTACAGTAATACCACCTGTATTACAGTAACGCCGGGGTCCGCACCACCTGTATTACAGTAACACAGGAGTCCGCACCACCTGTATTACAGTAACACCGGGGTCCGCACCACCTGTATTACAGTAACACCGGGGTCTGCACCACCTGTATTACAGTAACACCGGGTCCTCACCACCTCTATTACAGTAACACCGGGGTCCACACCACCTGTATTACAGTAACACTGGGGTCCGCACCACCTGTATTACAGTAACACCGAGGTCTGCACCACCTGTATTACAGTAACACTGGGGTCCGCACCACCTGTATTACAGTAACACCGGGGTCCGCGCCACCTGTATTACAGTAACACCGGGGTCCTCGCCACCTGTATTACAGTAACACCGGGGTCCGCACCAACTGTATTACAGTAACACCGGGGTCCGCACCACCTGTATTACAGTAACACAGGGGTCCTCACCACCTGTATTACAGTAACACCGGGGTCCGCACCAACTATATTACAGTAACACCGGGGTCCGCACCACCTGTATTACAGTAACACCGGGGTCCGCACCACATGTATAACAGTAACACCGGGATCCGCACCACCTGTATTACAGTAACACCGGGGTCCGCACCACCTGTATTACAGTAACACCGGGATCCACACCACCTGTATTACAGATAACACCGGGGTCTCCACCACCCGTATTACAGTAACACCGGGGTCCGCACCACCTGTATTACAGTAACACCGGGGTCCGCACCAACTATATTACAGTAACACCGGGGTCGGCACCACCTGTATTACAGTAACACCGGGATCCACACCACCTGTATTACAGTAACACCGGGATCCACACCACCTGTATTACAGTAACACTGGGGTCCACACCACCTGTATTACAGTAACACTGGGGTCTGCGCCACCTGTATTACAGTAACACCGGGGTCCGCACTACCTGTATTACAGTAACACCGGGGTCCGCACCACCTCTATTACAGTAACACCGGGGTCCACACCACCTGTATTACAGTAACACTGGGGTCCACACCACCTGTATTGGATCCGCACCACCTGTATTACAGTAACACCGGGATCCACACCACCTGTATTACAGTAACACCGGGGTCTCCACCACCTGTATTACAGTAACACTGGGATCCGCACCACCTGTATTACAGTAACACCGGGATCCACACCACCTGTATTACAGTAACACCGGGGTCTGCGCCACCCGTATTAAGTAACACCGGGGTCCGCGCCACCCGTATCACAGTAACACCGGGGTCCGCGCCACCCGTATCACAGTAACACCGGGGTCCGCACCACCCGTATCACAGTAACACCGGGGTCCGCACCACCCGTATCACAGTAACACCGGGGTCCGCACCACCTGTATCACAGTAACACCGGGGTCCGCACCACCTGTATCACAGTAACACCGGGGTCTGCACCACCTGTATCACAGTAACACCGGGGTCTGCACCACCTGTATCACAGTAACACCGGGGTCTGCACCACCTGTATCACAGTAACACCGGGGTCCGCACCACCTGTATCACAGTAACACCGGGATCCGCACCACATGTATTACAGTAACACCGGGATCCGCACCACCTGTATTACAGTAACACCGGGATCCGCACCACCTGTATTACAGTAACACCGGGGTCCGCACCACCTGTATTACAGTAACACCGGGGTCCGCACCACCTGTATTACAGTAACACCGGGATCCACACCACCTGTATTACAGTAACACTGGGATCCGCGCCACCTGTATTACAGTAACACAGGGGTCCGCACCACCCGTACTACAGTAACACCGAGGTCCGCACCACCTGTATTACAGTAACAACGCTGTCCGCACCACCTGTATTACAGTAACAACGCAGTCCGCACCACCTGTATTACAGTAACACCGGGGTCTCCACCACCCGTATTACAGTAACACCGGGGTCCGCACCACCTGTATTACAGTAACACTGAGGTCCGCGCCACCTGTATTACAGTAACACTGGGGTCCGCGCCACCTGTATTACAGTAACACCAGGGTCTGCGATACCCGTATTACAGTAACCCCCGGGGTCCTCGCCACCTGTATTACAGTAACACTGGGGTCTGCGCCACCTGTATTACAGTAACACTGGGGTCCGCGCCACCTGTATTACAGTAACACCGGGGTCCGCGCCACCTGTATTACAGTAACACCGGGGTCCGCACCACCCGTATTACAGTAACACCGGGGTCCGCACCACCCGTATTACAGTAACACCGGGGTCCGCACCACCCGTATCACAGTAACATCGGGGTCCACACCTCCTGTATCACAGTAACACCGGGGTCTGCCCCACCTGTATCACAGTAACACCGGGGTCTGCACCACCTGTATCACAGTAACACCGGGGTCTGCACCACCTGTATCACAGTAACACCGGGGTCTGCACCACCTGTATTACAGTAACACTGGGGTCCACACCACCTGTATTACAGTAACACTGGGGTCTGCGCCACCTGTATTACAGTAACACCGGGGTCCGCACTACCTGTATTACAGTAACACCGGGGTCCGCACCACCTCTATTACAGTAACACCGGGGTCCACACCACCTGTATTACAGTAACACTGGGGTCCACACCACCTGTATTGGATCCGCACCACCTGTATTACAGTAACACCGGGATCCACACCACCTGTATTACAGTAACACCGGGGTCTCCACCACCTGTATTACAGTAACACTGGGATCCGCACCACCTGTATTACAGTAACACCGGGATCCACACCACCTGTATTACAGTAACACCGGGGTCTGCGCCACCCGTATTACAGTAACACCGGGGTCCGCGCCACCCGTATCACAGTAACACCGGGGTCCGCGCCACCCGTATCACAGTAACACCGGGGTCCGCACCACCCGTATCACAGTAACACCGGGGTCCGCACCACCCGTATCACAGTAACACCGGGGTCCGCACCACCCGTATCACAGTAACACCGGGGTCCGCACCACCTGTATCACAGTAACACCGGGGTCTGCACCACCTGTATCACAGTAACACCGGGGTCTGCACCACCTGTATCACAGTAACACCGGGGTCTGCACCACCTGTATCACAGTAACACCGGGGTCCGCACCACCTGTATCACAGTAACACCGGGATCCGCACCACATGTATTACAGTAACACCGGGATCCGCACCACCTGTATTACAGTAACACCGGGATCCGCACCACCTGTATTACAGTAACACCGGGGTCCGCACCACCTGTATTACAGTAACACCGGGGTCCGCACCACCTGTATTACAGTAACACCGGGATCCACACCACCTGTATTACAGTAACACTGGGATCCGCGCCACCTGTATTACAGTAACACAGGGGTCCGCACCACCCGTACTACAGTAACACCGAGGTCCGCACCACCTGTATTACAGTAACAACGCTGTCCGCACCACCTGTATTACAGTAACAACGCAGTCCGCACCACCTGTATTACAGTAACACCGGGGTCTCCACCACCCGTATTACAGTAACACCGGGGTCCGCACCACCTGTATTACAGTAACACTGAGGTCCGCGCCACCTGTATTACAGTAACACTGGGGTCCGCGCCACCTGTATTACAGTAACACCAGGGTCCGCGCCACCCGTATTACAGTAACCCCCGGGGTCCTCGCCACCTGTATTACAGTAACACTGGGGTCTGCGCCACCTGTATTACAGTAACACTGGGGTCCGCGCCACCTGTATTACAGTAACACCGGGGTCCGCGCCACCTGTATTACAGTAACACCGGGGTCCGCACCACCTGTATTACAGTAACACCGGGGTCCGCACCACCCGTATTACAGTAACACCGGGGTCCGCACCACCCGTATCACAGTAACATCGGGGTCCGCACCTCCTGTATCACAGTAACACCGGGGTCTGCCCCACCTGTATCACAGTAACACCGGGGTCTGCACCACCTGTATCACAGTAACACCGGGGTCTGCACCACCTGTATCACAGTAACACCGGGGTCTGCACCACCTGTATCACAGTAACACCGGGGTCTGCACCACCTGTATCACAGTAACACCGTGGTCTGCACCACCTGTATTACAGTAACACCGGGGTCTGCACCACCTGTATCACAGTAACACCGGAGTCTGCACCACCTGTACTATGGTAACACCGGGGTCTGCACCACCTGTACAATGATAATGTAGCACCAGAGGCTGCTCCAGCGGCACTATAACAAGACACTACAGGCTGCTCCCCCTGTAGAATGATATTATTACCTGCTGCCAGACACAGCAATGGCCGCTCTCTGCTCCTGCTGCATTATGGGAGTGACAGGGGAGGGCGGGCTGACGGGTGACGTCACTGAAAGCTGCTGCTGCCAGACCGGATTACAGGACCATGGCCGCCTACATTCTCAACTGAGTAAAAGTCAGGTGACAGGTATGTAGTGGGCGGGGCTGTGGACGGGAGGTGTGAGGGGAGGGTCCAGACACCAGGAAGTAGCATGTGCCAATCACACCCTAATCCCGGCTTGTGCGTTCCAGCTGACTTCCAAGCTTTGCGTTCCAGCTTACTTCCGGGTAGTGCGTTCCACTCGCAGGAAGTGAGTTTCCATCGTCGGGAAGGATCAGGTAATGGCGTCTGTACAGGAGGAGCAGCCTGTATTGTCCTGTTATTATTATACAGGGGGAGCAGCCTGTGGTGTCCTGTTATTATTATACAGGCGGAGCAGCCTGTGGTGTCCAGTTATTATAATACAGGGGGAGCAGCATGTGGTGTCCTGTTATTATTATATAGGGGAGCTGCCTGTGGTGTCCTGTTATTATTGTACAGGAGGAGCAGCCTGTGGTGTCCTGTTATTATTGTACAGGAGGAGTAGCCTGTGGTGTCCTGTTATTATACAGGGGGAGCAGCCTGTGGTGTCCTGTTATTATTATACAGGGGGAGTATCCTGTGGTATCCTGTTATTATTATACAGGGGGAGTATCCTGTTATTATTATACAAGGGGAGCAGCCTGTGGTGTCCTGTTATTATTGTACAGGAGGAGCAGCATGTGGTGTCCTGTTATTATTATACAGAAGGAGCAGCCTGTGTTTTCCTATTATTATTATTATTATACAGGGGAAGCAGCCTGTGGTGTCCTGTTATTTTTATTATTCAGAGGCAGCTTCCTTTGGTGTCATGTTGTTATTATACAGGTGGAGCAGCCTTTGGTGTCCTGGCTATGAGCTGTGCGGTGTAACCTATTAGCAATACTGCATTGTGTGACAGTCACTGGGGCGTCTTATGTGTGACCAGGGCTGTGTGACATTGGGGATAGAGGAGGACTCAGTGCTTCATAACTATGTTACATGTGTGCTCTGTGCTGTGTATTATAATTATTATACTTACTCCTAGACCACTGAGCTGTGAGGATCCAGAGAGTTTACTACACGTCACGTGAGGATGAGACGTGTCACTGATTCCCTGAGGATGGAGAAGGACGGGAGTCACATGTCTGAGAGGATACTAAGTCTCACCCTGGAGATCATCTACCTGCTGACCGGGGAGGTGACGGTGACATCACTTATATCTATAGTGATAATACAGGGACGTGACAGTGACATCACTTATATCTATAGTAATAACACAGGGACGTGACAGTGACATCACTTATATCTATAGTAATAATACAGGGACATGACCGGGGAGGTGACAGTGACATCACTTATATCTATAGTAATAATACAGGGACGTGACCGGGGAGGTGACAGTGACATCACTTTTATCTATAGTAATAATAACGGGACGTGACCGGGGAGGTGACAGTGACATCACTTATATCTATAGTAATAATACAGGGATGTGACCGGGGAGGTGACAGTGACATCACTGATATCTATAGTAATAATACAGGGACGTGACCGGGTAGCTGACAGTGACATCACTTATATCTATAGTAATAATACAGGGACTTGAAAGTGACATCACTTATATCTATAGTAATAATACAGGGACGTGACAGTGACATCACTTATATATATAGTAATAATACAGGGACGTGACCAGGGAGGTGACAGTGACATCACTTATATCTATAGTAATAATACAGGGACGTGACCGGGGAGATGACAGCGACATCACTTCTATCTATAGTAATAATACAGGGACGTGACCGGGGAGGTGACATCACTTATATCTATAGTAATAATACGGGGAGGTGACAGTGATATCACTTATATCTATACTAATAATACAGGGACGTGACCGGGGAGGTGACAGTGAAATCACTTATATCTATAGTAATAATACAGGAACGTGACCGGGGAGGTGACAGTGACATCACTTATAGCTATTATAATAATACAGGGACGTGACCGGGGAGGTGACGGTGACATCACTTATATCTATAGTAATAATACAGGGATGTGACCGGGAAGGTGACAGTGACATCACTTATGTCTATAGTAATATTACAGGGATGTGACAGTGACATCACTTATATCTATAGTAATAATACAGGGACGTGACCGGGGAGATCACGGTGACATCACTTATATCTATAGTAATAATACAGGGATGTGACCGGGGAGGTGACAGTGACATCACCTATATCTATAGTAATAATACAGGGACGTGACCGGGGAGGTGACAGTGACATCACTTATATCTATAGTAATAATACAGGGACGTGACCGGGGAGATGACAGTGACATCACTTATATCTATAGTAATAATACAGGGATGTGACCGGGGAGGTGACATCACTTATATATATAGTAATAATACAGGGACGTGACCGGGGAGGTGACAGTGACATCACTTATAGCTATAGTAATAATACAGGGATGTGACCGGGGAGATGACAGTGACATCACTTATATCTATAGTAATAATACAGGGACGTGACCGGGGAGATGACAGTGACATCACTTATATCTATAGTAATAATACAGGGACGTGACCGGAGAGATGACAGTGACATCACTTACATCTATAGTAATAATACAGGGACGTGACCAGAGGTGACATCACTTATATCTATAGTAATAATACAGGGATGTGACCGGGAGGTGACAGTGACTTCACTTATATCTATAGTAATAATACAGGGATATGACCGGGGAGGTGACAGTGACATCACTTATATCTATAGTAATAATACAGGGATGTGACCGGGGAGGTGAGGGTGATCTGTGATTGTATGTAATGATAGTTGGTCTTTCCCCCAATACACAGGATTACACAGTAGTAAAGAAGAAATCCAGCAGCCGTCCCCGTGTGTCAGGAGGACTGAGCAGGACCCAGAGCCCCATCACGGTGCCTCCACCTCACTCACTGATACATGAGAGGCACAATGACCAGAAGATCCTGGATCTCACCAACAAGATCATTCAGCTGCTGACTGGAGAGGTGACTGCTGGGAATGGGACATTATACAGTAACACCGGGGGAATGTGACCGGAGAGGTGACTGCTGGGAATGGGACGTTATACAGTAACACCGGGAGATGTGACCGGAGAGATGACTGCTGGGAATGGGACGTTATATAGTAACACCGGGGGATGTGACCGGAAATGTGACTGCTGGCAATGGGACGTTATACAGTAACACCGGGGGATGTGACCGCTGGGAATGGGACATTAAACAGTAACATTGAATAACAGAATAGAATAAATATTCAATGTAATTTAATTATTTTGTGGATTTTTTTTAGGCTGAATTTCTTACTGATGTTAATATAGAGATCATAGAGGGAGAAGAAGAGACGTATGTGACTGATATGAAGGCAGAAGATACAGAGGGAGAAGAAGAGACGTATGTGACTGATATGAAGGCAGAAGGTACAGAGGGAGAAGAGACGTATGTGACTGATATGAAGGCAGAAGGTACAGAGGGAGAAGAAGAGACGTGTGTGACTGATATGAAGGTAGAAGATACAGAGGGAGAAGAAGAGACGTATGTGACTGATATGAAGGCAGAAGATACAGAGGGAGAAGAAGAGACGTATGTGACTGATATGAAGGCAGAAGATACAGAGGGAGAAGAAGAGACGTATGTGACTGATATGAAGGCAGAAGATACAGAGGGAGAAGAAGAGACGTATGTGACTGATATGAAGGTAGAAGGTACAGAGGGAGAAGAAGAGACGTATGTGACTGATATGAAGGCAGAAGATACAGAGGGAGGAGAAGAGACGTATGTGACTGATATGAAGGCAGAAGATACAGATGGAGAAGAAGACACATATGTGAGGTGTGATCAGCAGTGTAAGGAGGAGGAAATCCCCACAGATATCAGCACAGGTGAGTTACACATTACTGATTAGATTCACGTTATCTCCGTTTTCAGTTACTACAATAATCAGCAGCCATCAGCACCTATTATACTCCTGCTCTCCCCCTCACATCATGTCACTGTGTGTTACCAGCCCAGAGATCTGACCAGTCTCCTACCCGCAATCTCTGGTGTATCTCATACATCAGGAGCCATCAGCCCCTATTATACTCCTGCTCTCCCCCTCACATCATGTCACTGTGTGTTACCAGCCCAGAGATCTGACCAGTCTCCTCCCCGCACTCTCTGGTGTATCTCATACATCAGGTGCATCAGCCCCTATTATACTCCTGCTCTCCCCCTCACATCATGTCACTGTGTGTTACCAGCCCAGAGATCTGACCAGTCTCCTCCTCGCACTCTCTGGTGTATCTCATACATCAGGAGCTATCAGCCCCTATTATACTCCTGCTCTCCCCCTCACATCATGTCACTGTATGTTACCAGCCCAGAGATCTGACCAGTCTCCTCCCAGCACTCTCTGGTGTATCTCATACATCGGGAGCCATCAGCCCCTATTATACTCCTGCTCTCCCCCTTGCATCATATCACTGTGTGTTACCAGCCCAGAGATCTGACCAGTCTCCTACCCGCAATCTCTGGTGTATCTCATACATCAGGAGCCATCAGCCCCTATTATACTCCTGCTCTCCCCCTCACATCATGTCACTGTGTGTTACCAGCCCAGAGATCTGACCAGTCTCCTCCCCGCACTCTCTGGTGTATCTCATACATCGGGAGCCATCAGCCCCTATTATACTCCTGTTCTCCCCCTCACATCATGTCACTGTGTTACCAGCCCAGAGATCTGACCAGTCTCCTCCCCGCACTCTCTGGTGTATCTCATACATCAGGAACCATCAGCCCCTATTATACTCCTGCTCTCCCCCTCACATCATGTCACTGTGTGTTACCAGCCCAGAGATCTGACCAGTCTCCTCCCCACACTCTCTGGTGCATCTCATACATCAGGTGCTATCAGCCCCTATTATACTCCTGCTCTCCCCCCTCACATCATGTCACTGTGTGTTACCAGCCCAGAGATCTGACCAGTCTCCTCCCCATACTCTCTGGTGAATCTCATACATCAGGAGCCATCAGCCCCTATTATACTCCTGCTCTCCCCCTCACATCATGTCACTGTGTGTTACCAGCCCAGAGATCTGACCAGTCTCCTCCCCGCACTCTCTGGTGTATCTCATACATCAGGAGCCATCAGCCCCTATTATACCCCTGCTCTCCCCCTCACATCATGTCACTGTGTGTTACCAGGCCAGAGATCTGACCAGTCTCCTCCCCGCACTCTCTGGTGTATCTCATACATCAGGAGCCATCAGCCCCTATTATACTCCTGCTCTCCCCCTCACATCATGTCACTGTGTGTTACCAGCCCAGAGATCTGACCAGTCTCCTCCCCGCACTCTCTGGTGTATCTCATACATCGGGAGCCATCAGCCCCTATTATACTCCTGTTCTCCCCTCACACCATGTCACTGTGTTACCAGCCCAGAGATCTGACCAGTCTCCTCCCCGCACTCTCTGGTGTATCTCATACATCAGGAACCATCAGCCCCTATTATACTCCTGCTCTCCCCCTCACATCATGTCTCCTCCCCGCACTCTCTGCTTTATTTTAATGTAGATTATTGCTGCTTGGCCTGACCAAATTGCCATATGTATAAATATGCTGCACGGTCTGTTGCCTCCCGGGTGCTCGGGTACGGCACATCGCGGACCGAGTAAGCAGATTGTTGGGAGGGGCTGGGAGCAACCCGGAGGTCTTGGTACACATCGGTACCAACGACAAAGTTAGTGGTAGGTAGGATGTCCTCAAGACAGAGTATAGGGAATTAGGTATGAAATTAAAGGCGAGGACATCTAGGGTAATATTCTCTGAGTTATTACCAGTGCCACGCGCTAGCTCAGGGAGGCAGAGGGAGATCAGGGAGGTAAATGTGTGGCTAAAGGATTGGTGTAGGAAGGAGGGATTGTGTTCATGGAACACTGGGCGGACTTCTCGGTCAGGCGCCATCTTTTTTGCCGTGATGGATTGCACCTGAACAAGGAGGGGGCTGCGGTGCTGGGGGGAAGGATGGTTAGAGGGTTGGAGGAGATTTTAAACTAGGCGATGGGGGGGGGGGGGGGGGGGGTAGCTAGATACTATGGGTCCCCTATTGAGAATAGTAGGATTGGGGTCAAAGTATTAATTATGGGGGATTTTAATTTAACTGATATTGATTGGAAGAACATAACATGTAAAACGGAAAGAAGCAATGGGTTCTTAAGCTTACTTAAAGATCAGTTTATCACACAAACGGTAGAAGCTCCAACTTGTAATAAGGCATTATTGGATTTGGTATTAACAAATAACACAGACTTAGTTTCAAACACAGAAGTAATTTAACACCTAGGGAACAGTGACCACAATATGGTTTCACTGGAAATCAACTTCAGTAAATTACATCATAAAGGATCAGCAAAAATACTAAACTTCAGAAAAGCGAACTTGAATTATTCAGGGAAGCCCTTACAGGAATTGGGTGGGAAACGGTTATGGAGGGAAAAAATGCAGAGGAAATGTGGGATACTCTAAAAAAGGTGCTTGATTCACTAACTATTGAATACATTCCTAATGTAACTAAAGGTAAATTCAACAAAAAAAAGCCACCATGGTTGGACAAAGAAGTAAGGTCAGCTATCAACAATAAAACCAGAGCCTTTAAATTCTATAAAAATAACTTGAATGAGGAGGCGTTCGCAAAATACAAAGAATCAAACAAAACTTGTAAAGGGGTAATCAAAGCAGCTAAAATATTATATGAAGAGTGCATAGCCACTGAAAGCAAAACCAACCCAAAGAAGTTTTTTAAATACATAAATAGTAAACGTTTAATTAAGGAAAACATAGGCCCACTAACTGATACTAGTGGAAAAAGTGTTACTGAGGACAAGGGAAAAGCAAAACTGTTAAATGAGTTCTTCTCATCAGTATTTACTAAGGGAGAGCAGACTGTGGAACGAACATTTACCACAAACGGGACAAATAAGCCAGATCTCATTGTGGATTTCACGCCGAAAGAAATAATACTGAGGCTAAGCAAACTCAAAACAAATAAATCACCAGGGCCAGATGGGATTCATCCGAGGGTATTAATGGAATTAAGGGATGAACTAGCTACCCCCCTACATTATATCTTTAGCAAGTCACTATCGTCGGGTATAGTACCAAAAGATTGGAGAATAGCAGAGGTAGTGCCAATATTCAAAAAAGGAAAAAAGGAAGATCCCGCTAATTACAGACCCGTTAGTTTAACATCAATTGTGGGTAAACTATTTGAAGGATTTTTAAGGGATGGTATCCAGGAATATTTAGATCATCACCGTCTACTCAGTACTAACCAACATGGGTTCGTGAAAAATCGTTCATGCCAAACTAATCTACTAGGGTTCTATGAAGAGGTTAGCAAAAACCTCGATAATGGAAATGCTGTAGATGTGATTTTCCTAGATTTTGCTAAAGCCTTCGACACAGTATCACACAAGAGATTGATTAATAAAATGGAGGACATGGGATAAGGGGCAAATATCTGCAGATGGGTAGAGAACTGGCTGTGTAATAGAGAACAAAGAATGGTTGTAAACAGTGCCGTATCTAATATGATACCAGTACTAAGTGGAGTGTCTCATGGTTCGGTTCTAGGGCCCATTTTATTTAACATTTTTATTAACGATATTGGGATGGGGTTACTCAGCAATGTATCCATCTTTGCGGACGATACAATACTGAGCAGAGTTATTAAATCATCAGAAGATGTCACCACGCTTCAAAATGATCTTGACAATCTGGATGAGTGGGCAAAAAAGTGGAAGATTAGGTTCAATGTGAACAAATGCAAGGTCATGCACCTTGGGAGACATAACCAGTGCGCTAGTTATTACCTAAGTGGGGATGAATTGGGTAAATCAGTACTCGAAAAGGATCTAGGAGTCCAAATAGACAATAAACTAGGATGTAGTGCTCAATGTAATATAGCAACAGAAAAAGGCCAATAAAACTCTAGCATGTATTAAAAGGGGCATGGAAACTAGGGACTCAAGGGTAATTATGCCACTATATAAAGCATTGGTGAGACCTCACCTCGAATACGCAGTGCAGTTCTGGGCCCCGCACTATAAAAAGGACATCATAGAACTGGAAAAAATCCAAAGAAGAGCAACAAAGCTTATTAGGGGAATGGAGAATTTAAGCTACGGGGAGAGATTAAGCAAAGGGGGACATGCTCAACATGTACAAGTATATCAAGGGCTAATATAAGGAACTGTCGCACACCCTTTTTTCTGCTAGACAGGAATCTAGGACGCGAGGACACGAGTTTAGATAAGAGGAAAGAAGATTTTGTTCATCTAGAAAAAAAAAATCTTTACAGTCAGAACAGTCAAACTTTGGAACTCTCTTCCTGGAAGTGGTGTCGGCAGACACTATAAATACGTTTAAAATAAGGTTGGAGAAACATTTATTGGTTAAAAACATCCATGGGTATAAATAAGTAACATAATCTGTCTTTATAACATAGGAACATACTATACAACAAGGGATAAGCTACTATAACCATAGGATGAACTAGATGGAAGCAAGTCTTTATTCAGCCTCACCTACTATGTAACTATGGGCCTTATTCTAGTTCTCTCTTTCTGACAAAATCCTTCTTAGGTGGACAAAACCATGTGCACTGCAGGTGGGGCAGATGTAACATGTGCAGATAGAATTAGATTTGGGTGGGGGTTTTACTTCAAAGTGAGATCTATATTGCAGTGTAAAAATAAAGCAGCCAGTATTTACCCTGCACAGAAACAAAATAACTCACCCAAATCTAATTCTCTCTGCACAAGTTACATCTGCCCCACCTGCAGTGCACATGGTTTTGTCCATCTAAGAAGGAATTTGTCAGAAAGAGTGAACTAGAAAAAGGCCCCCTGTAACATTATGTCCCTGATGCCCATGATGTCGGTATATCTTGCCCTGCATGGTGTAATAGCCCCTTTAGTTCTGGTAGTCATGTGATGATGATGTCCTGGCCTATAAATGGATTTGGACTGGAGGAGACAGGCGGCTGCCAGGAGAAGCCCTGTCAGACTGAGGCCCTGTAGGTGGTAACGCAGCCAAGCGTATTGCTCCATGCGGAGGTGTCCTAGGTACCTGGCTGACGTGTGACAGCCGGAGCTATCCTAGGTACCTGGCTGACGTGTGACAGCCGGAGCTATCCTAGGTGCCTGGCTGACGCGTGACAGCCGGAGCTATCCTAGGTACCTGGCTGACGTGTGACAGCCGGAGCTATCCTAGGCACCTGGCTGACGTGTGACAGCCGGAGCTATCCTAGGTGCCTGGCTGACGCGTGACAGCCGGAGCTATCCTAGGTACCTGGCTGACGTGTGACAGCCGGAGCTATCCTAGGCACCTGGCTGACGTGTGTCAGCCGGAGCTATCCTAGGTGCCTGGCTGACGTGTGACAGCCGGAGCTATCCTAGGTGCCTGGCTGACGTGTGACAGCCGGAGCAATCCTAGGTACCTGGCTGACGTGTGACAGCCGGAGCAATCCTAGGTACCTGGCTGACGTGTGACAGCCGGAGCTATCCTAGGTACCTGGCTGACGTGTGACAGCCGGAGCTATCCTAGGTGCCTGGCTGACGCGTGACAGCCGGAGCTATCCTAGGTACCTGGCTGACGTGTGACAGCCGGAGCTATCCTAGGCACCTGGCTGACGTGTGACAGCCGGAGCTATCCTAGGTGCCTGGCTGACGCGTGACAGCCGGAGCTATCCTAGGTACCTGGCTGACGTGTGACAGCCGGAGCTATCCTAGGCACCTGGCTGACGTGTGTCAGCCGGAGCTATCCTAGGTGCCTGGCTGACGTGTGACAGCCGGAGCTATCCTAGGTGCCTGCTGACGTGTGACAGCCGGAGCAATCCCTAGGTACCTGGCTGACGTGTGACAGCCGGAGCAATCCTAGGTACCTGGCTGACGTGTGACAGCCGGAGCAATCCTAGGTACCTGGCTGACGTGTGACAGCCGGAGCAATCCTAGGTACCTGGCTGAACGTGTGACAGCCGGAGCTATCCTAGGTACCTGGCTGACGTGTGACAGTCGGAGCTATCCTAGGTACCTGGCTGACGTGTGACAGCCGGAGCTATCCTAGGTACCTGGCTGACGTGTGACAGCCGGAGCTATCCTAGGCACCTGGCTGACGTGTGACAGCCGGAGCTATCCTAGGTACCTGGCTGACGTGTGACAGCCGGAGCTATCCTAGGCACCTGGCTGACGTGTGTCAGCCGGAGCTATCCTAGGTGCCTGGCTGACGTGTGACAGCCGGAGCTATCCTAGGTGCCTGGCTGACGTGTGACAGCCGGAGCAATCCTAGGTACCTGGCTGACGTGTGACAGCCGGAGCAATCCTAGGTACCTGGCTGACGTGTGACAGCCGGAGCAATCCTAGGTACCTGGCTGACGTGTGACAGCCGGAGCAATCCTAGGTACCTGGCTGACGTGTGACAGCCGGAGCTATCCTAGGTACCTGGCTGACGTGTGACAGTCGGAGCTATCCTAGGTACCTGGCTGACGTGTGACAGCCGGAGCACTAGGTCCGCCTGCTGAACGTGTGACAGCCGGAGCTATCCTAGGCACCTGGCTGACGTGTGACAGCCGGAGCTATCCTAGGTACCTGGCTGACGTGTGACAGCCGGAGCTATCCTATGTACCTGGCTGACGTGTGACAGCCGGAGCTATCCTATGTACCTGGCTGACGTGTGACAGCCGGAGCTATCCTAGGTACCTGGCTGACGTGTGACAGCCGGAGCTATCCTATGTACCTGGCTGACGTGTGACAGCCGGAGCTATCCTAGGTACCTGGCTGACGTGTGACAGCCGGAGCTATCCTATGTACCTGGCTGACGTGTGACAGCCGGAGCTATCCTATGTACCTGGCTGACGTGTGACAGCCGGAGCTATCCTAGGTACCTGGCTGACGTGTGACAGCCGGAGCTATCCTATGTACCTGGCTGACGTGTGACAGCCGGAGCTATCCTAGGTACCTGGCTGACGTGTGACAGCCGGAGCTATCCTAGGCGCCTGGCTGACGCGTGACTGCCGGAGCTATCCTAGGTACCTGGCTGACGTGTGACAGCCGGAGCTATCCTAGGTACCTGGCTGACGTGTGACAGCCGGAGCTATCCTAGGCGCCTGGCTGACGCGTGACTGCCGGAGCTATCCTAGGTACCTGGCTGACGTGTGACAGCCGGAGCTATCCTAGGTGCCTGGCTGACGTGTGACAGCCGGAGCTATCCTAGGTGCCTGGCTGACGCGTGACAGCCGGAGCTATCCTAGGTACCTGGCTGACGTGTGACAGCCGGAGCTATCCTAGGCACCTGGCTGACGTGTGTCAGCCGGAGCTATCCTAGGTGCCTGGCTGACGTGTGACAGCCGGAGCTATCCTAGGTGCCTGGCTGACGTGTGACAGCCGGAGCAATCCTAGGTACCTGGCTGACGTGTGACAGCCGGAGCAATCCTAGGTACCTGGCTGACGTGTGACAGCCGGAGCAATCCTAGGTACCTGGCTGACGTGTGACAGCCGGAGCAATCCTAGGTACCTGGCTGACGTGTGACAGCCGGAGCTATCCTAGGTACCTGGCTGACGTGTGACAGTCGGAGCTATCCTAGGTACCTGGCTGACGTGTGACAGCCGGAGCTATCCTAGGTACCTGGCTGACGTGTGACAGCCGGAGCTATCCTAGGCACCTGGCTGACGTGTGACAGCCGGAGCTATCCTAGGTACCTGGCTGACGTGTGACAGCCGGAGCTATCCTATGTACCTGGCTGACGTGTGACAGCCGGAGCTATCCTATGTACCTGGCTGACGTGTGACAGCCGGAGCTATCCTAGGTACCTGGCTGACGTGTGACAGCCGGAGCTATCCTATGTACCTGGCTGACGTGTGACAGCCGGAGCTATCCTAGGTACCTGGCTGACGTGTGACAGCCGGAGCTATCCTATATACCTGGCTGACGTGTGACAGCCGGAGCTATCCTATGTACCTGGCTGACGTGTGACAGCCGGAGCTATCCTAGGTACCTGGCTGACGTGTGACAGCCGGAGCTATCCTATGTACCTGGCTGACGTGTGACAGCCGGAGCTATCCTAGGTACCTGGCTGACGTGTGACAGCCGGAGCTATACTAGGTACCTGGCTGACGTGTGACAGCCGGAGCTATCCTAGGCACCTGGCTGACGTGTGACAGCCGGAGCTATCCTAGGCACCTGGCTGACGTGTGACAGCCGGAGCTATCCTAGGTACCTGGCTGACGTGTGACAGCCGGAGCTATCCTAGATACCTGGCTGTCGTGTGACAGCCGGAGCTATCCTAGGTACCTGGCTGACGTGTGACAGCCGGAGCTATCCTAGGTACCTGGCTGACGTGTGACAGCCGGAGCTATCCTAT